>NC_084549.2:40457500-40490000 GCF_033978685.3 Nerophis lumbriciformis | reverse complement strand
GGTTTGGATGTGGATCACAATAACTGCCGCATGAGGGAAGCAGGGAACCATTCAAGTTGTCCTTATTATCACAAATATGTGTTTTCTTTTCTGTCCCATGCACTTACAGAGTCTCTGCTCCACCACCACCATGCAGACAGTCCGAAGCACGGACACCAATGAAGTCGACAAGCTCATATTCAGAGAAAGTGATAATGACAGAAAGGTAAGCCGATTTGAATACTTGCCATTGTCAAGACTTTTCAAAACACTACCAAGTTTAACATTGATTGGAAACATTGGAAAACATACCGTATTTTTCGGAGTATAAGTCGCACCGGAGTATAAGTCGCACCTGCCGAAAATGCATAATAAAGAAGGAAAAAAGCCCGGCCAAACTATGAAAAAAACTGCGACTTATAGTCCGAAAATACGGTACTTTAGAAATATCATTTTTAATGAGGAATGAAGGCAGTAGAATTTTGATTAAAATAAAGAATTATGACAATATAATGGAATTGTTTGTTAATGAATTGTATCTTGAAAATGGAGTGCACTAACTGCACCCTGCCTCTGCTGCTTGGTCTCATCTAGTTTTCAGTTTGAAGAAGAGCACTATGACAACAACTCTTGGAATTCAAACTACGTCTACCCACTAAGGATGGGTTCCGAATAGGGATGGGGGATATATAGCCTAAAATCTATATCGCGATATATATTGCACCCTCTTGCAAACATGATATACAAACCCTGTTTCCATATGAGTTTGGAAATTGTGTTAAATGTAAATATAAACTGAATACAATGATTTGCAAATCATTTTCAACCCATTTTCAGTTGAATATGCTACAAAGACAACATATTTGATGTTCAAACTGATAAACATTTTTTTTTTTTTCAAATAATCATTAACTTTAGAATTTGATGCCAGCAACACGTGACAAAGAAGTTGGGAAAGGTGGCAATAAATACTGATAAAGTTGAGGAATGCTCATCAAACACTTATTTGGAACATCCCACAGGTGAACAGGCAAATTGGGAACAGATGAACAGGCAAATTGGGAACAGGTGGGTGCCATGATTGGGTATAAAAGTAGATTCCAGAAATGCTCAGTCATTCACAAACAAGGATGGGGCGAGGGTCACCACTTTGTCAACAAATGCGTGAGAAAATTGTTGAACAGTTTAAGAAAAACCTTTCCCAACCAGCTATTGCAAGGAATTTAGGAATTTCACCATCTACGGTCCGTGATATCATCAAAGGGTTCAGAGAATCTGGAGAAATCACTTGCACGTAAGCAGCTAAGCCCGTGACCTTCGATCCCTCAGGCTGTACTGCATCAACAAGCGACATCAGTGATTAAAGGATATCACCACATGGGCTCAGGAACACTTCAGAAACCCCCTGTCAGTAACTACAGTTGGTCGCTCCATCTGTAAGTGCAAGTTAAAACTCTCCTATGCAAGGCGAAAACCGTTTATCAACAACACCCAGAAACGCCGTCGGCTTCGCTGGGCCTGAGCTCATCTAAGATGGACTGATACAAAGTGGAAAAGTGTTCTGTGGTCTGACGAGTCCACATTTCAAATTGTTTTTGGAAACTGGACGTCATGTCCTCCGGACCAAAGAGGAAAAGAAACATCCGGATTGTTATAGGCGCAAAGTTGAAAAGCCAGCATCTGTGATGGTATGGGGGTGTATTAGTGCCCAAGGCATGGGTAACCTACACATCTGTGAAGGCGCCATTAATGCTGAAAGGTACATACAGGTTTTGGAGCAACATATGTTGCCATCCAAGCAACGTTACCATGGACGCCCCTGCTTATTTCAGCAAGACAATGCCAAGCCACGTGTTACATCAACGTGGCTTCATAGTAAAAGAGTGTGGGTACTAGACTGGCCTGCCTGTAGTCCAGACCTGTCTCCCATTGAAAATGTGTGGCACATTATGAAGCCTAAAATACCACAACGGAGACCCCCGGACTGTTGAACAACTTAAGCTGTACATCAAGCAAGAATGGGAAATAATTCCACCTGAGAAGCTTAAAAAATGTGTCTTCTCAGTTCCCAAACGTTTACTGAGTGTTGTTAAACGAAAAGGCCATGTATCACAGTGGTGAACATGCCCTTTCCCAACTACTTTGGCACGTGTTGCAGTCATGAAATTCTAAGTTAATTATTATTTACAAAAAAAAATAAAGTTTATGAGTTTGAACATCAAATATCTTGTCTTTGTAGTGCATTCAATTGAATATGGGTTGAAAAGGATTTGCAAATCATTGTATTCCGTTTATATTTACATCTAACACAATTTCCCAACTCATGTGGAAACGGGGTTTGTACATCACAATATATTATTTGGCGTATAAATTCTAATCAAACAATTTAAAAACGGGTTACAATGGCTCTGATTTAGCTGCTGACGTATGCGGTAAAATATTGTGTAATTTCCAGTTGTATTCTTTTCTCAAAACTATTATTAATCTACTTGCTACTTTACTGTTAATAGTTGATTACTTTTTGCTATAACATGGTTCCATCTACACATCTGTTAAAATGTAATAAGCACTTGGATATGTCACATTAGTTGTGGGCTATACTACTAATGCGGGTATGGATCCAATACCAAGTAGTAACAGTGGAAGTATTGGTCATACCATTGTTCACACTTCAAATTTTCAAGATTGTTAAATTATTACATTTTTGATCGCAACTGAAATCGGAAAAAAACACAGGAAGGCGATGTAAAAATATAAATTAATATTGTTACAGTATTTTTTTGTCCTTTGCGTTCATGTTTTGCCGTGTTTTTTGCACATTTGTTGCATTTTACTTTATTGTAAAAGATCGACCTTGAGACGGTTGTCTGGGGAGTAAAGAGGAGAGACGTTCATTTGTTCCTAATATTCAGTGTCTTATCGTTCATAGATATTATTACAACTTTTTTTTTTTTTTTCATGATTATTATTTTATTCAGTGAAAACTCTGTAAATTTGCGTTTAGTATTTTGAGGTGGTCTGTCATAATGTTTTTAGCATTCCATCAGTCATATTCTGAGTGTTTGTATTGTGTTCAGCTTTTACCCTTTTCTATGGCATTTTTATGAATTTTTTTCACTAATGCTGAACAACAGGCACATGTTTAACCAAGCACACATATAGCAGATTGTGTGACACTTTTTACAGCTAAAATATTGTCAGTGTCATGTTAAAAATGAGAAATAAAATACTAAGACCAGTGAATATTGTCACACAATAGTCAGTCACTCTGTTACACAGAAATATCTTGCTATTTTTGGTCAGTTATTTATGAGTCTCTTCTTATGCAGTATATTAGTATAGTTGAGTACTTATGTTTGTTATTAGCCTGACCTAAGCCTTGATAATAATCTTTATGATTAACACATGGTTTCATATCATTTGACAAGGTTGTAAATTGCAAGTAGGTTAGATATAATTATTGAATACCATTAAAATCAAGAGTAAAATTTCAAATTCAGTGTTAATATTTGAGTGGGCGTCAAGCCTCTCTGCAGTGGAAAAGTTGAGCCTCAAGGTCAAAAACGTTAAGAACCCCTGTGGTATATAACGCCTTGTAAATAGGCACACGGAGTCATACTCTCTTTTTAAACTCCATTGCCGGGCATAATGCGCCAACAGCAGCCCTATGGTCCAACATCGCTAGCCCCACAGCGCTAGCCACAACAACTCAACACTTTCTCATTATGCACCAATGACGGTTACACCAAGTGAGTTGCATTCAAAAACTCTGAAATTGTGAGCTTCATTGTTAAAAAACAAGCAACTGGGTTTTTTTTTGTAGGACATTTTCAATGTTTGATATTGTTGCTGGTTTTGCTGAAATAATTATGACAATTTGTTGTGGAGATGTTCCTTATTTTTTAATGTATTACTTAGCATTGTATTTCTATTATTTGAGTATTAATACCGTATTCATAACGGTAATAATTCATCTTGAATGTCACAAAATTCCGTAAAAATATGTCTGCTTTCCATTTTTCATGTACTGGTTTGGGCACCGTTTAAGCACCGGCACTGAAAGTACCGAGTTGGTGCTATTGTTTAAAATGTAAGCAATAACCATCCCTATTCAGATCTCAAATATGCCACAAATCTTCAGGGCAACATGTTTCTGCTCAGTACATTAATTACATCAAAACTTAAATGTACAACATTTAATTGGTTTCATGTTATAAAAATAACAATTAATACAAATTTATTGGTCATTTATTTTGTTAGTTTATTTATTTTCATTTTGGGCGGACTTGCATGGATATGAAATATTTTAAATCAAATCAAATATGTGGTACTGGTGTGAGTTTGGTCTAAATCTACATAATATGTTGAACCTCTCTGAACTGTGCTTATTATGATTATTATTATAATTATTAGTATCATATTTAATAATAATAATAATAATAAGTATTTATAGATTTTTCAATGAAACAATATTGTTTGACAATGTTTCCAAGCATGTTCTTCAATATGCATAATAAGTGTGATTATTACAGGTAGGTTTCGCGAGGAGTGCAGTGGGATGTGATAATATAGACACATGTAGAATTAACTGCTTAACACTGCTGCGCTCCACTGTTCATTAGTGCTCTAATTACTAAGTGCTCATCCCATTAGTATTGGTATTAATCAGAGTCCCGTCTCTCTCTTGCCACTGATTCAGGTTGTTCTTCAGCTGGAAAAGAAGCTTTTTAGTTATGTCAACCAAGACGTTTTCCGGGAAAACAATGGGACCTTGGTAAGTCAACCTAACGCCTTTTACCCTTTTATATATTCATTCTCTCAATCATTTTTTTCATTGCAAGTCACTTAGTACAGGTTTAATTTCTTGTATTGACCTGTAGGCTTGCTCTCCCTAATGCCTAGTACCTATGACTGCCATCGACTACACGCCACATTGATTTTCTGTACATAGAAAGCCTATTATTTAGTATCAGTCTTTTCAAGACAAAAATGTAATAACACGTTTTCATAAAATATATGTTTAAACCAGTGGTTCTTAACCTTGTTGGAGGTACCGAACCCCACCAGTTTCATATGCGCATTCACCGAACCCTTCTTTAGTGAAAACATTTTTTTTTTTTTTTTTTCAAATTCAAGACAAAGTTATGTTTTTGGTAACACTTTAGTATGGGGAACATATTCTAAGTAACAAATACTTAATTTAGAGTTATTTGGACATGAGGGGAACATATAGTAATAAAGACTTAATTTAGAGTTATTTGGTTAGGGTTAGGGCCAGGGTTAGAGGGTTAGGGTTATAATAAGGCCATGCAGAAAACGGCATTAATAAGTACTTAATAATGACTAGTTAAGAGCCAATATGTTACTATTTTGCATGTTAATAAGCAACTAATTAATGGTGAATATGTTCCCCATACTAAAGTGTTACCATGTTTTTTTACTGGTGCATAAAATGAACCGTGCATGAACATCACCTTGTTCAAACAACAAAACCAACACAGTGCATAAACTCACAACAAATTACACACCTGCAAACCAGTCAGATGTTGCCATATCCATAATACTCCGATAGAATATCAGAATAGTTTTTATTGCCATTGTTTGAGAAGAAGATAGGGAGAAGTTTGTATTTACACGATGAGTCAGGTGTGTTTTGACCTCCGCCGAACCCCTGAGGCCGACTCACCGAACCCGTAGGGTTTGATCGAAGCCAGGTTAAGAACCACTGGTTTAAACAATATGTAAATAGCTGTTAGATGTTGATGTAAAAAAAAAAATCAATTATGGCTGTCTATAATAAGACCTCCCATTTTTCCCTTAAGTAGACATTCTTTTCAACCTTTTCAAAATGTTTTACTCTGTCAAAAGACCAAAAACAAATGTCCACTGCAGATGACACCGTTTTTGATACACACCGTTTTTGATACACTCCATCTCTATATTCATGCAGTGTGTAGTGACCAGCTGCTCTCCAACATGTCCCCGAAATGTACGTCAGAAAATACACAAGGACCAAAATCTACTTATTTCCCACATTTTGCCAAAATTCTTACTAGCTTCGGCCCGGCAATTACGGAGAAATTATGACTTTTGTGTGAAGTATGTCAACTGTGGTGTCGGCCTCCAATGTATTATTGCTTCCTGATTTCATTGTCACCATATTAACTTGAATACTAAACTAATGCTGCTATTTACTGCAAAATGTTTTTTTTAATTTGTATTATTGGTTATACATGCAGAAAATGTGCAATTCTGAAGCAAAATGTTGTCAGGCAAAGTGTATTAATTCACTTTTACTGAGAGTGAGATATAGCACGTTTCCCATGTATGCTTGCTTACGTCACGCAAGAAAGCGGCTTGAAGATGATCTGTAAAACATGATCTATGCAACATGTTGACCAAAAACCACCATTACATGTTATTTAGGCCACAAGGTAATGTTTTAATGCACTTTATAAACCGGTGCGCCTTTTGTATGAAAATAGACCTGAATAGACCCTCTCATTGGCAGTGCGCCTTATGATCCGGTGTACCCTATGGTCTGAAAAATACGGTATATACCGTATCAAGATTAGGGTAGTCAAAAATAATGAGTTAACTCTGGTGATTTATCCCCAAAAATATTGTATTAGTTATGGACATATAAAGTTTATTCACGCAGTTTATTTTGGCTTCATATGCTCCTTTACTTTGACTGCGGATGGTTATAAGACGGTGTGGGTTGTTATAAATTCGGCGATCAGGTCACGGCAAAGATGAGTGAGGAGACTCCGACTGATTTACTCCGATAGGACTTAAGTTAAACTGTTATCAAGTCTTGAAAAAAAAATAAGACGCACCTACAAGCTCAGTTTCAGTTTATTTCGAACATGCATATGATACAATGTAATGTATCACACATATCCAGTTGTTTCATTACAGCACGTCCGAAAAGGAGTAGGAAGAAGTAGAGCTTATTTAATCCTACCCCTTTTCATACCATAGCAGTTGTATCCCAACAGTGAACAAATAAATATTACATAAATAATATACCATAGTAAGCAAATAAATATTGAATACATAAATAATCTTTGTCTCAATTTAAAAAAAAGGGTTCAAGATGTTCATCATAATTCTTGTTCTGGGTACTTTGTGAACACTTGTAGTTTGAACAGTCTCTTAAACTGAATCATATTGGTGCTTTGTTTGATTCCTTTGGTTAATACATTCCATAATTTAATTCCACATACTGATATACTAAAAGTTTTAAGTGTTGTACGAGCATACAAATGTTTTAAATTAGATTTTCCTCTAAGTTTATATTTCTCCTCTTTTGAGAAGAATTGTTGTACATTCTTGAGTAGCAGGTTATAGTTTGCTTTATACATACAGTACATACATTTTAGCTGTTTACAAATGCACCAAATCGTTGAATTTCAATAATTGTGATTTACAAACCCCGTTTCCATATGAGTTGGGAAATTGTGTTAGATGTAAATATAAACGGAATACAATGATTTGCAAATCATTTTCAACCCATATTCAGTTGAATATGCTACAAAGACAACATATTTGATGTTCAAACTGATAAACATTTTTTTTTTGCAAATAATCATTAACTTTAGAATTTGATGCCAGCAACACTTGACAAAGAAGTTGGGAAAGGTGGCAATAAATACTGATAAAGTTGAGGAATGCTCATCAAACACTTATTTGGAACATCCCACAGGTGTGCAGGCTAATTGGGAACTAGGTGGGTGCCATGATTGGGTATAAAAACAGCTTCCCAAAAAATGCTCAGTCTTTCACAAGAAAGGATGGGGCGAGGTACACCCCTTTGTCCACAACTGCGTGAGGAAATAGTCAAACAGTTTAAGAACAACGTTTCTCAAAGTGCAATTGCAAGAAATTTAGGGATTTCAACATCTACGGTCCATAATATCATCAAAAGGTTCAGAGAATCTGGAGAAATCACTCCACGTAAGCGGCATGGCCGGAAACCATCATTGAATGACCGTGACCTTCGATCCCTCAGACGGCACTGTATCAAAAACCGACATCAATCTCTAAAGGATATCACCACATGGGCTCAGGAACACTTCAGAAAACCACTGTCACTAAATACAGTTGGTCGCTACATCTGTAAGTGCAAGTTAAAGCTCTACTATGCAAAGCGAAAGCCATTTATCAACAACATCCAGAAACGCCACCGGCTTCTCTGGGCCCGAGATCATCTAAGATGGACTCATGCAAAGTGGAAAAGTATTCTGTGGTCTGACGAGTCCACATTTCAAATTGTTTTTGGAAATATTCGACATCGTGTCATCCGGACCAAAGGGGAAGCGAACCATCCAGACTGTTATCGACGCAAAGTTCAAAAGCCAACATCTGTGATGGTATGGGGGTGCATTAGTGCCCAAGGCATGGGTAACTTACACATCTGTGAAGGCACCATTAATTCTGAAAGGTACATAGAGGTTTTGGAACAACATATGCTGCCATCTAAGCGCCGTCTTTTTCATGGACGCCCCTGCTTATTTCACCAAGACAATGCCAAGCCACTTTCAGCACGTGTTACAACAGCGTGGCTTCGTAAAAAAAGAGTGCGGGTACTTTCCTGGCCCGCCTGCAGTCCAGACCGGTCTCCCATCGAAAATATGTGGCGCATTATGAAGCATAAAATACGACAGCGTAGACCCCGGACTGTTGAACGACTGAAGCTCTACATAAAACAAGAATGGGAAAGAATTCCACTTTCAAAGCTTCAACAATTAGTTTCCTCAGTTCCCAATCACTTATTCAGTGTTGTTAAAAGAAAAGGTGATGTAACATAGTGGTGAACATGCCCTTTCCCAACTACTTTGGCACATGTTGCAGCCATGAAATTCTAAGTTAATTATTATTTGCAAAAAAATAAATAAAGTTTATTAGTTTGAACATCAAATATCTTGTCTTTGTAGTGCATTCAACTGAATATAATGATAAATGATAAATGGGTTGTACTTGTATAGCGCTTTTCTACCTTCAAGGTACTCAAAGCGCTTTGACACTACTTCCACATTTACCCATTCACACACACATTCACACACTGATGGAGGGAGCTGCCATGCAAGGCGCTAACCAGCACCCATCAGGAGCAAGGGTGAAGTGTCTTGCTCAGGACACAACGGACATGACGAGGTTGGTACTAGGTGGGGATTGAACCAGGGACCCTCGGGTCGCGCACGGCCATTCTTCCACTGCGCCACGCCGTCCCTGGGTTGAAAAGGATTTGCAAATCATTGTATTCCGTTTATATCTACATCTAACACAATTTCCCAACTCATATGGAAACGGGGTTTGTAATAAATAAAGGGGTTTGTATGTAAAACATTAAAACATGTTTCTGTATGGCATTCTGACAATAAAAATTTATTTTTGTCCAAATATTAGGGTCTTTTTCTAAGTTTTTTAAAATTATGTAAGCGAATAATTACCTGTGATTAATGAGTAATCCAAAATAAAATGTGTGATTAGTCTGATTAAAAAGTAATCATTTGACAGCACTAATCAAAATGCAACACTTTTTCATGATGTTGGCGTGTTAAAGCATAGATTGGTTACTTTGGTACTTTTTACAACATTTAAAAATGAAAAGACTAAAAATATCATATTTTACTAAACCAACTGTTTTGTGGAAATGGGGCTGAAATTGTATTTAAAAAGTATAAGTGGTAAATGAGTTACCTTAGTGGCCATTGAGTGTTCTGTATGTTACCCACTATGTACCAGTAGTTATTTCATCTTTAAAAAACAGTAAAATGAAGGGTGAAATATGCATATTGTACACTACAGTATGGAGAAACAGTAGAATGTATTAAGTATAA
The DNA here is from genome assembly GCF_033978685.3 of Nerophis lumbriciformis. NCBI lineage: Eukaryota > Metazoa > Chordata > Actinopteri > Syngnathiformes > Syngnathidae > Nerophis > Nerophis lumbriciformis. The sequence goes on along the minus strand of NC_084549.2, from coordinate 40,480,176 downwards.
ATGTGCAAGCATTACTTATACCGGGTAACTGTTGGTGCTTGCTGCTATTCCTCACATCTCCTTCTTCCCTCCTCCTCCTCTTTGTCCAGTCAGACAAGACAGATGACATAATGGGGGCTTTAGAGATAATCTGATGGTCATGGTCTAGTCAAACACGCCATGTAATGATCCTTATAAAACAAACTACCTTTCTAAATGGATAAATATCCCTCCTTGCGCGCCACGACTTGGAAAGGGTAAAAAAAAAAAAAAAAAAATCATTGCACCCTTCATCAACTGCAAGACTTGTACCAGCTTGACAGAAATTTAATTCGAGGCAGCTCTTGAAAATAATTATTGTATTTTGAGAGGAGTAATCATTGGCTGGGACATGATTGAATGTGTCCATGCCTATTGACTTTTGCTATGATTAATAGGTTTGTTTAGTCGATATTCCCATCGAAATTGTATAATTAATTATCCCCGGCGCTGTCACGGTGGGACGATGGAGAGCCCTGATGAGTATTTGGGAAGATTAAATTTTCCGGGCGCTTGTGGCGTCGAGGGGCACGGCAGGGCTCTGCTCCAGTGGAGAGATGGAAGTGTGTGTGTGTGCGTGTGCGTGCTTCTCATGTATGTGCAAGTCTCCACATAGATCCTCCTTGTACCACAGCCACACACCCACAGGGCCGTCCCCCTCTTCCGCTCACATTGATTCTGTTTCAGTATCTCTTTATTGTAACTTTATCAGCGTGGTGTCGGCAGATGGGGGACGGAGAGAGGAGGCGGCGTGTGCGAGCTCTAGTAAGTGATGAACCTCGCTGTCTGACCTGCCTCATTTTTTCAATGCTGGCAGCATTGCCCGCACCATTACTCTGAAGCCAGGAGATTCCTTCAACATGAAAGGCACATTTAAAAAAAAAAAGATCAAATAATGCCGCTCCCCATATTCTTCCTGTCAGAATTCTCAAGTAGCAACACAGAAGCTGACCATCGGATTGAAATGAATGATTTCTGGGTTTTGTCCTTGTATGTTTGTCATGTAGCTTCCATGCATGGACAATACGCCTAATTTATTTTATTATGATATTCATTTTGATTTAAAGTACGGTATGGATTTGCAGTACTGTATTTTCTCTCCAAACAGATACACATTAGAGATGTCCGATAATATCGGACTGCCGATATTATTGGCAGATAAATGCTTTAAAATGTAATATCGGAAATTATCGGTATCGGTTTCAAAAAGTAAAATGTATGACTTTTTAAAACGCCGCTGTACGGAGGGGTACACGGACGTAGGGAGAAGTACAGAGCAGTCGCGTCTCCCAGTCATACTTGCCAACCTTCCCGATTTTCCCGGGAGACTCCCGAATTTCAGTGCCCCTCCCGAAAATCTCCCTGGGCAACCATTCTCCCGAATTTCTCCCGATTTCCACCCAGACAACAATATTGGGAGCGTGCCTTAAAGGCACTGTCTTTGTGTGCCGGCTTAATCACACAATATCTACAGCTTTCCACATACACAAGTGAATGCAAATGCATACTTGATCAACAGCCATACAGGTCACACTAAGGGTGGCCGTATAAACAACTTTAACACTGTTACAAATATGCGCCACACTGTGAACCCACACCAAACAAGAATGACAAACACATTTCGGGAGAACATCCGCACCGTAACACAACATAAACACAACAGAACAAATATCCAGAACCCCTTGCAGCACTAACTCTTCCGGGACACTACAATATACACACCCTGCTACCCCCCCCCCCCCCCCCCCCCCACCTCAACCTCCTCATGCTCTCTCAGGGATAGCATGTCCCAAATTCCAAGCTGCTGTTTTGAGGCATGTTAAAAAAAATAATGCACTTTGTGACTTCAATAATAAATATGGCAGTGCCATGTTGGCATTTTTTTTCCATAACTTGAGTTGATTTATTTTGGAAAACCTTTTTACATTGTTTAATGCATCCAGCTGGGCATCACTACAAAATTAGGCATAATAATGTGTTAATTCCACGACTGTATATATCGGTATCGGTTGATATCGGAATCGGTAATTAAGAGTTGGACAATATCGGAATATCGGATCTCGGCAAAAAAGCCATTATCAGACATCTCTAATACACATAACTTCCTACTTTCAAGACCGGTACCAATAACCAATAATTTATTCATCAACTGCATACCGTATCTCAACTTACAAGCTTAATTTGTTCTGTGACAGAGCTCTCAACTCAAAACCCTTATTTCTCAAATCAACATCTCTCAATTTAAGTGGTGCTTGCCCCCCCCCCCCCCCCCCCCAAACAGCACAATTTAAAGTGTTATGTCTTTTAAAAAGAAATACTTACTTTTAGATAATACATATTGTTTCAAAATCAATACAATGTAATCTACTACTAAAAAACTACAGTAGTTTTATGAAATAATGTAATAATAATGTACAGCATTTACCTAGGAGAGTGGACTTCCACAGTTTTTTCAGTTGCTTCTCCGTCAAAAACCTCATCAATAGTATTTACAATATGTTTTTTTCATTTACGCCCTGAGTCTCTAAATTCAATTAGGTCTCTCTAGGAGGGTGACTTAGGCGTGACCCTATCTGAGGAGAGCTTATGGCTGGGCGATTATATGATTGTGATCGTCGATCGCGATTAATTTGAGTTCAATCGCGGTGATCAGCTTTTAGAATATTTCCTCGATCAAACATGGCGGAACTGTCTGTTAGAAGTTACCGCAATAGTAAACAGTAGGGAAGCATCGATGCTCGGTCTAATCCTGCACAGAGCAATCCTCCTTTATTAACTGTGATCCTGTGTGTGTCTATGAATGTGTGTGTATTTGTTTATGTTTGTGTGAAAATGTTCATTTGTGTTGTGCCTCGTCCCCCTACACAGCTGGAAGTGCAGCCCAGAAGAACAACATAAAGAAATACGACTATCACTAGCATAGAAGTTGAAACACAACATTGAGAAGGAGCAGTGACTGGCTTTAGTTTCACTATCTGATGCAGCACAACAATAATCTTTCCCTGAAATGAGGACTTGCAGGCACTCACACAAGTCTTTATTAGTCTCAACTGGGAGAATAAACACACCCACTGGTTTAATCAGAAAAAGGCATTTTTATATCTAAATATTTTTTTAGTCAGACTTTTTGTTTACCGTATTTTTCGGACTATAAGTCGCAGTTTTTTTCATAGTTTGGCGGGGGGTGCGACTTATACTCAGGAGCGACTTATGTGTGAAATTTTTAACACATTACCGTAAAATTTTTAACACTTTGTCTTTGGTAATTGGCGAAAAGTTTTTAACTGAATCCTCTAAGCCGACTGTTTGTGGTGGCCCCTCTGTCATCTTCTCTTAGTAAATCCAAAAAGAACTTGGTAGCATTTACTACTTTGTTGGCTCGAATTTGAAGGCTGTGGTGCCTCCCAGCCACACCTGCTGGATTAGAGATATTCTATTTTCCCCTAAATTGGATAAAAATTACCGTATTTCCTTGAATTGCCGCCGGGTATATATTATCCGCATGCCTCGTTTTACCGCGGGGTCAAACTCGTTTCGCAAAATAATTAGCGCATGCTTAGAATTAGCGCATGCTTAGAATTACTGCCGGGTTAAACTTGTTTAGCAAAATAATTAGCGCATGTCTCGTTTTACCGCCGGGTCAAACTCGTTTCGCAGAATAATTAGCATATGCCTCGTTTTACCGCCGGGTCAAACTCGTCACGTCACGAGTGACACTTCACCTTTCAAGGCATCATTTTCCAAAACGTAGGAGGCTAATTTCAATAATTTAAAATCGCTTAAAGGGAAGAAGATAAAGAGCTATTCAGTAGGATTTAAGGTCCAAGCTATTGAATATGCTAAAAAGAACAGTAAAAATGTTTTATTAATATAGCTGCGTGTGTCAAATATGAGTCATTAAATGACTCCCGCCTCATGGTGGTAGAGGGCGCTAGTGATCCCAGGAATCATTCTAGCGACTACTCGGCTGCAGAAGAAGTGACAACAACAGTTTTCTAAACTGGACTTTCAATCGAAGCAGGAGGTAATAATTAAAGGAAGATCTCCATCGAGACAGAGAGACTTTTAAAACTGAAGAAAGATAAGGAAGACTTCTATAAACAAGTTATCGATGCTTTTGTTCAGAAGGAGCGGCCCATGGACTTCATTTATAAGTAAAGGTAAGACCACAATAATGTTTTTTTATTAAATGTGCTTTTCATGATGGTATCCTTACATTACACTCAAATTTATAAGCGCAGGCCTAAATTTACCGCTTGCCTTTGGTAAGCGCCGGAGTGAGAAGAGGTTTTATATTTAAAAGCGCAGGCCTAAATTTACCGCTTGCCTTTGGTAAGCGCCGGAGTGAGAAGAGGTTTTAAATTAATTACCGCCCCGGCGCTAATTCAAGGAAATACGGTAGACATTGATTGGTTGTTCTGTGAAGTTTCAGGAAGTATGAGGTGGTTTCCTAATATATGTAAAAGAGACTGATCTCAAATTTAACCCCGATTGAAAAGTGACTGAAAGGTAGATAATTGATGAGCCTTTTGTCTGATTTTGTGTATTGCTGCACCGTGTTGGGGACACTCAGGAGTGCAGTTGTCCGTAGCGTCATATCAATATCCGCCTGTACTTATTTGGCTGATGCATGTTTATGTATTTTTTTTAAATTTTTGATATATAATATTTGTAAGTTACTTGTTTGAGAGAGGGGAAAAAAGAACATTTGACATGTGTTTATGTGTAATTCTGGGCTGTATATGTCAAAAATCCAATAAATACTGTAAATGTTTTTTTTTTTTTTTTAAAGCACCTATTAGCAACTTTTTAATTTTTTCATTGATTTAGATAGATTAGATAGATCGTTTAGATATTGTCTTAACAAAGTTATGTGGTTCTCTACCTATAAGATATTGCTCGTATGTAAGGCCAGACGTGACATGTGCTACACCAACTAATGGTGGGGATGCTTGGAGCTCACATTTTTGTTTGCAATTTAAAGCATAACAATTAGCTAGGAGACGGCTCTTATCTCAAAACACTATTGAGTTGAGGTACCACGGTATTATTTTTAAACTTTTGATTCAACTGTAGTTTGTGCACACCTGGCTTTGGGACAGCTTCTTTAGCATCAGGCGTCATAGTAACAAAACACCGTCGTAGCAATGCTGACATTTTAGGTGGCTGCTAAGGTTTGATGTGTTGAAGCTTAATGTTTTTTTTCCTCTCTTCACCGAAAGTTTGCAAAACATTTGGTGCAAGGAGCACTTCTTAATCATTGAAGACGTGCCACTCGGTTGACACTATGTGTGTTTACAGTGAGCTAAGTTTACAGTACTTAAGGAAAAAAGGAGCACTTGATTTGCTCACTTTAACCCATCTACAGTACAGTGCTGGGCATCTCACCTCATTTTATTGAGGTAATTTTTTTATGTTATTGAATGTATCAATAGGATGTCATAATTTCTCATATTGGGCACCCTTAATTTATAGGCAAGGTTCAAGTCTTCTAAAAATACTTGTCAGTTTCCTGATAAAGTGGCACCTCTGTTTTTATGCGACCCACTTTTTGTAAGATTAGTTTTTTGCAGAAAATGTTTGCCCTGATTTTTATATACCGTCTTGGTTATGCTATGACCAAACTAGGAGCTCTTTGCCCGCGTATCAGTCAAGCTAAGAATTACATATTGATCACTCAATCTTTTGTTAAACTCACGCAGTGAATAATAACTGTGTTTGTAGCGTGTCTTTATTACAAACTGCTCTAATCTCCCCTCGGAAGTCATTCCCCCTCAGCTCTGCAGCCCACCAATGACATCATCATTGGTTGACTCTGTAGTTCCTTGCTAACTAACACAGTTACACCCCGAGTCTCTGTGCTTTTTTTTATTGAGTATGGCTGCAAAATAACACACCATGAATGCCAGCCTTTTGATGAAGGTGAGAAACACTATTAAATTCAAGAAAGATTTCATGGCAAAGTACTAAGGTGTGACCATGTTTGCATGTAAAACTATAATTATTTTGAAAAATGTGTTTTGTGTTAAAGGCCTACTGAAATGTGATTTTCTTATTTAAACGGGGATAGCAGGTCCATTCTATGTGTCATACTTGATCATTTCGCGATATTGCCATATTTTTGCTGAAAGGATTTAATAGAGAACATCGACGATAAAGTTTGCAACTTTTGGTCGCTGATAAAAAAGCCTTGCCTGTACCGGAAGTAGCAGATGAGTAGCGTGACGTCACGGGTTGTGGAGCTCCTCACATCTGCACATTGTTTACAATCATGGCCACCAGCAGCGAGAGCGATTCGGACCGAGAAAGCGACGATTTCCCCATTAATTTGAGCGAGGATGAAAGATTTGTGGATGAGGAAAGTGACAGTGAAGGATTAGAGGCTAAGTGGGAGCGATTCAGATAGGGAAGATGCTGTGAGAGGCGGGTGGGACCTGATATTCAGTTGGGAATGACTAAAACAGTAAATAAGCACAAGACATATATATACTCTATTAGCCACAACACAACCAGGCTTATATTTAATATGCCACAAATTAATCCCGCATAACAAACACCTCCCCCCTCCCGTTCATGTAACCCGCCAATACAACTCAAACACCTGCACAACACACTCAATCCCACAGCCCAAAGTACCGTTCACCTCCCCAAAGTTCATACAGCACATATATGTCCCCAAAGTCCCCAAAGTTACGTACGTGACATGCACATAGCGGCACGCACGTACGGGCAAGCGATCAAATGTTTGGAAACCGCAGCTGCATGCGTACTCACGGTACCGTGTCTGCGCATCCAACTCAAAGTCCTCCTGGTAAGAGTCTCTGTTGTCCCAGTTCTCCACAGGCCAATGGTAAAGCTTGACTGTCATCTTCCGGGAATGTAAACAATGAAACACCGGCTGTGTTATCCGGCACAACAGTCAAGGGGTGCATTCTACGGCGGGGGTGCGTTATCCGGCACACCACCTGCCGCAATACACCGCCTCCCACCTACAGCTTTCTTCTTTGCTGTCTCCATTGTTCATTGAACAAATTGCAAAAGATTCACCAACACAGATGTCCAGAATACTGTGGAATTTTGCAATGAAAACAGACAACTTAATAGCTGGCCACCATGCTGTCCTAAAATGTCCTCTACAATCTGTGACGTCACGTGCAGGCGTCATCATACCGAGACGTTTTCAGCAGGATATTTCGCGCAAAATTTAAAAATGCACTTTAGTAAGCTAACCCGGCCGTATTGGCATGTGTTGCAATGTTAAGATTTCATCATTGATATATAAACTATCAGACTGCGTGGTCGGTAGTAGTGGGTTTCAGTGGGCCTTTAATAATTTCGGGTGTCTGGAACAGATTAATTGGATCTGCATTATTTTTTTAATGGGGAAAAATGGCTTAAGTTTTTGTACAATTTGATCGTGTCTGTTTTGAGTATATTACTAATGAAAACCAAGGTGCTGCCGTATTTGTTTAACTTTTTTACCATCCTCATAATTCAGTTGTCAAGGTGTTCAGCATGGCAGTGCACTGTAGATTTGAGCATTGTATGGCCGGGTCTCCTCCTAGCACCAATCGGCCACCCCCCCTGTCGGTGACTTTATCGTTTTTCCACACAAAATAATGAAGGTCCCATAAAAAGGGGGAAATACAGCCCCTGCAATGAAAGCCAAGTATGAGGTGTAAAAATCAAATTAAATGACCTTTCACCCCAACATTTATTGATGGCTTTTAACGGCAGCAGGTGTTGTCACAGAGGATATTTGACAAGACGTAAATCAAAGCACAATTACAGGTGGCGGACAACTCACCAGGATGTTGAGAGGGACAGTTAGGGGCCGAACACCTCATATTCACGTTTTTTACCCCTCAACTCCCAGGCTTAACTATCACTGCCTCCCTGATTTAGGATCCGATTTCTCATTGGAGCAAAGTCGGAAATTCCAGCTCTTGACAGGGTAGTTTTTACCCAGACACTTCTTCATCTTCCCCCTGTGTGATATTGAGCTGCATCATCTCACATCACCTCCTCCACAACTTTCAAGGTCATTTCTGGTTGACAAACTACTGCTGGCTTTATAATGTCAAGAGGCCTTGAACCAATATAAACTGATTTTTAAAGCACTTACTCGCCACAGCAGCAGAGCATTATGCTTAATTGACCCCGGATTAAATGTAGTGTGAAATGTTGGCATGCGGTCTTTTCCATTCACCTGAATGAATTACTCAACATTCACTTAACGTAGATAGCATGTACACACAGCCATATGCTACTCATCTGCTGTATTAACTCTTCCACCCACTTCATTTATTTATAGTACACCCTATTTCTTTCAATCACTGTCCCACCTCTTATAATATGTGTGTAATGTAGCCAAGTATTTGTAGGCGGGTATAGGTACCGAGATAATTAGTTGATTTGATTTACTAATGCTGACAAAGTATACACAAGTCTGTATTTTAATACTATATACAGTGTATATTCCTGATAAATATTTGTTTTTGGGATATTTGTTTTATCAGATACACATATCGGGGAAGAAAATAGTCTGCAAAATGTGCGCTGCAGATGACACTGCTTCTCAGGAGGGTGTAATACAAGACAGGGGTGTCAAACTTGTTTTTATTGAGGCCACGTAATTATAGCAGCCTGAGATGGCCGCTTGTAACGTTAATATGTTTGAATATAAATGTATAACAGCCTCGTTAAACAATTTGCATGGGCAATCATGTTTAATTATTACATTTCTTACAAAGAGATGTATAAATTACTTGCAATAAAATCTTAAGCCAAGGTGCCGTAAAGATAGTTAGTGTTGTCCTGATACCAATATTTTGGTACCGGTACCAACATTTTTTCTATACTTTTCTGTACTTTTCTAAATAAAGGGGACCACAAAAAATGTTATTATTGGCTTTATTTTGACAAAAAATCTTAGGGTACATTAAACATATGTTTCTTATTGCAAGTTTGTCCTTAAATAAAATAATGAACATAAAAGACAACTTGTCTTTTAGTAGTAAGTAAGCAAACAAAGGCTCCTAATTTAGTCTGCTGACATATGCAGTAACATATTGTGTCATTTTCCATTCTGTTATTTTGTCAAAATAATTAAGGGCGAGTGGTAGAAAATTAATTATTAATCTACTTGTTCATTTACTGTTAATATCTGCTTACGTTCTCTTTTAACATGTTCTATCTACACTTCTGTTAAAATGTAATAATCACTTATTCTTCTCTTGTTTGATACTTTACATTAGTTTTGGATGATACCACAAATTTGGGTATCAATCCGATACCAAGTAGTTACAGGATCATACATTGGTCAAAATTGAAGTCCTCATGTGTCCAGGGACATATTTACTGAGTTTATAAACATAATATGAATTTTTTAAAAACTAAAGAAAATGTTGTGATGCCAAAAAATATCGACATAATCATAGTAGTATCGACTAAATACGTGCCTGTACTTGGTATCATTACAGTGGATGTTTGGTGTAGATCCATCAATGACATTTGTTTACATTTTGACGCCGGTGAGCTACGGTGTGTATGAAACATGTTTAGCTATTCCTCGTCCTGCAGGGATGAAAATTGTAAAAAAAACTTACTTTATTTGTCGCCATGGAGGCAAGGATTGGTGATTCAGAAGTCGCTAAAACACTGCCAACTGGGGCTGGACTTTAGCCGCGAGCTAGCTAGCCATGACTTAAAGCATCTCTTCCTGAGGGCGTTTCAGTGTTATAACTTCACCTTTATTGTTAGTTCTTAAGCCAAGATGCGTCCGTTCTCCCTTTTCTGTCTACACACTGTGTTTGCTTGTAAGTACTCCGTGATTGTGTGCCGCCGAACATGCTCGTCTGCTTGAAAACCAGCAATGACACGACGTGACGACGGTGAGGTGGTATAGTACTAAATATGATGCATTCGTATCGCGGTACGATACTAATACCGGTATACCGTACAACCCTAATTCAAGTATTCATTTTTGATAACAAAAAATGCTTGGAAAATCAGATATAATTAAAGTTTGGAAGATATGCTGTTGCATGTGATGCATTTTTTTCTGTCAACATTGAAAAAACAAGTACATTTAGTGCTTTATTGACGCACGCATGTGGCGGGACAATCCAGCCCCAAGTCCTTGAGTGTGACACATGTGATGTAAGTGAATGGAATATAGCTGAATAAAACCAGGGCTGTCAAATATATCAAGATAACTCATGTAATTAATCACAAAAAGGGCTCCTTAAACAACTGCCAGCATCTTCCAAATTTGGCGAAAAACTAGGGCAACGCTGAGTCCAATTAGCAGATGTTCTGTTGTCATGATTCCGAATAGGTAGATATCTTCAACGTCCTTGCCTAAAAGAATTGTCAGGTACACGACCCTCCACTTCTCCCAAGAGTCCCCCGTCTGCCCATTAGCAACAAATGTTCCGTCAGGACAGGCAGGTTGCCCTGTCGAGAAGGTTGCCCTGTCGAGAAGATCTTGTCAGTTTCGTTGAGAGGACAGTTGATCAATTCCCTTGTTTAGATTTTGGAGAGTAGTGCAAAAAGAGGCTCCAATAAAGTTAAAACAAAAAGCAAAAGCAGGCGAGATAAGGAAGAGAGAAGGGAAGTGTCCACCTTTGATAAGAGCCAGACCGGAAAAACAAGTAAAACATTTTTAGAAAAATCTTCCTGTGTGGACATTCTGACAATAGAATTTAATTTGTGTTCAAATATTGGGCTCTCTAAAGGGAATTTTTGGGATTTTACCAATCATTATGACATTATTACATGACGGTTGGATTTTTTTAAATGCATTCTAGATATTAAATAAAAGTCCACGTACAGCGGGAGCTCCACTGTTTCGCCCATAAAATCCGATAAATAACCATTCAAAAAGTGCCAACAAAATTCCATTTACATTTCGTGACTTGAATATTAACCAAGTATTAGTTATATTAATATTATAAGCGCTAACGCAGACAAACTATTTATAGCGGTGCAGTGATCACTTCCTGTGTGCCGATGTTAACATCATTGACTGATCAGCTGCTTCCTCATTCCCCTGCTCAATGTAAGTTTATTGTAGATCATAAATCATGCATCTCACCTGAAAAGCAGATGGCTGTTGATATAATCCAATAAATTGGGACACATTGACCGCCATTTAGGACCTGGAACTTGCGAGGACGACACGAAAAGCACTTGTTCCTGTTACTACATTACATATATTTTTACATCATTTATATAAAACCCTAATAAAGGTGTTTGAATGTTTTTAGGGGCTCTATATGCAGAAAGGCTTCCATAGGCTACATTGTAAGCAGACTTTTGATCGAATTTATTTAATATTTAGAATGCATTAAAAAAAATCTGTCATAATGATTGTGAACGACAGGCAACATTCCCCCCAAATAAGTGCAGTTCCCCTTTAAAGTTATTTTAAATCATGCAAGCAAGTAATATCCTGTAAATAATCCAAATTCAAAAGTGTAAGTAGTCTGATCAAATGTGTGGATCATTTGACAGCACTAACGAAAACATTATTTAACATGAAGAAAATGTATATTATTTTTTATTTCCTGAGTTTGTGTCAGAGTGGCAAAGCTTGTCATCGTCAGGACTGGTAATGAACTCAAATAAAAAGGCACAACAAAAATAAAGTTGCAGCATAAAAACAAACAATGATGCATTATTATTTCTTCTAAAACTTTTCTTGACTAAGCCATTTTGAAGTAAACACAGTTGCAAATGGTCTCATGTTCAAGCCCTAATGATCATTGATAGTTTTTTTTATATATCTATGCTATAAGAGCTATGCTATATATCTATATATATATGCTTTAACATGTTGACTAGGTTTTGACATATGGACACACACACACAGTGGATGGATGGTGGGACAGGGTGGACAGTGGAGCGTGGGGTTGTATCCCATGCTGTGCCATCCCTCATTCACAGTGTGTGAGTCTCTCCTATGACCCCCGCAGTGTGAGTTTGATGAATGCGGCGCATTTGCCCTTCTTGAACCACACCGACTCAGACTGGGAGGCCCCACTGGCTGGAAGTAATGGGCACTGTTCTACATGGCTGACACATAATCACAAATACTAACACAGAGAGCGATCGCCAAGGGGCGTTTTGGACTCCAGCTGATATGTGTCTACGTGACAGTGATTTGAACTTCACACGCAGTCATAGGCACGCCGCACGCAGCATACACGTGTCAGGGTAGGCGATATAGTTACCAGGCTTGTGCAAAACTCTGAATTTGGAATTTCAATTTAATACATTTGAAGAATTTGAATTGAATTCACTACACTCCACAAGTTAAAGAAAGTCATTGCAATTCAGATATATTTGTTTACAGTAGGGATGTCCGATAATGGCTTTTTGCCGATATCCGATATTCCGATATTGTCCAACTTTTTAATTACCGATACAGATATCAACCGATACCGATATCGACCGATATATACAGTCGTGAAATTAACACATTATTATGCCTAATTTGGACAACCAGGTATGGTGAAGATAAGGTACTTTAAAAAAAAATGTAATAAAATAAAATAAGATAAATAAATTAAAAACATTTTCTTGAATAAAAAAGAAAGTAAAATAATATAAAAACAGTTACATTGAAACTAGTAATTAATAAAAATTAGTAAAATTAACTGTTAAAGGTTGGTATTATTAGTGGACCAGCAGCACGCACAATCATGTGTGCTTACGGACTGTATCCCTTGCAGACTGTATTGATATATATTGATATATAATGTAGGAACCAGAATATTAATAACAGAAAGAAACAACCCTTTTGTGTGAATGAGTGTAAATGGGGGAGGAAGGTTTTTTGGGTTAGTGCACTAATTGTAAGTGTATCTTGTGTTTTTTATGTTGATTTAATAAAAATAAAAAAATAATAAAAAAAACAACAACAAAAAACAATACCGATAATAAAAAAAACGATACCGATAATTTCCGATATTACATTTTAACGCATTTATCGGCCGATAATATCGGCAGGCCGATATTATCGGACATCTCTAGTTTACAGGAACAAATATGTGACTTGTGGAGTATAAAAAAAATTTAACGGGGTAAGAAAACTTAAAGACCCGACTAAAGTGTGAATTTTATATAAATAAGTAGTTTTGTTGTTTTTTTAAGTTAACACAATAATACTGAGTTGAAACAAAAAAATGTTTAACAGCACTCGCTTTCCGTGAGTTTTCTTTGTAATAAATATGGCCGCGTTTGATGTGGATGCAAAGACGCTGTCCCTCCGCCGAAGCTGCCTGCAGTGGCAAGTTGCTTTTCTCACACGCGTTACCTTGACAACACGTCTGTCAGACTCATTGACAGCTTGTGAGAGAGAGTACAAACACAGGGAAATAGACCAAGAATGGTGCTGAAAAGACGAGAATTCCAAAAAAATATAGCTTGGCAGTCTGACGTGGTCACATGTGCCAAATGTACCAACTTTTTTCTTTAAGATGAGCTTTTTTCATCCTAAAAGAAACTCCAGATCACAGGCGTGTCCCCTCCAACATTGGAGACAGAAGCATGTGTCCCACCCAAAAATAAAGCGCAGCAAACATCATGTCCCTTTGCCTGCCCCTTTCCTCACCGCCTGTGACAGTATAGGTGATCTTTAAAACGGTGTTTCGGGAGCGTTGTTATAATTTTGCCTTTTTTATAACATCTTACTCTTTCTGTTAATATTTACAAAACACGTACTTTCAGCGAAGTCATCTAGTGGGGCGGTATGGCGTAGTGCAGGGGTAGGGAACCTATGGCTTGCGAGCCAGATGTGGCTCTTTTGATGACTGCATCTGGCTCTCAGATAAATCTTAGCTGACATTACTTAACAAGATAAGTAATGAATAATTCCGCTGGTAATCACAGTGTTAAAAATAACATTCAAAATATAAAACATTCTCATGCATTTTAATCCATCCATCCGTTTTCTACCGCACCTGTTCAAGAAGTCGCATTAATGGTAAGAAATATTTTATTTATTACTGGTTAGCTTCAGAATAACAATGTTATTAAAAAGAATGAGGGACTTATTATACTCTAAAAATGTTCGTCCTACTTAAAAATGCACGCATTTAGTTGTATTCAGTGTCAAAAAAAAATTATATGGCTCTCATGGAAATACCATCCATCCATCCATCTTCTTCCGCTTATCCGAGGTCGGGTCGCGGGGGCAGCAGCTTAAGCAGGGAAGCCCAGACTTCCCTCTCCCCAGCCACTTCGTCCAGCTCTTCCTGTGGGACCCCGAGGCGTTCCCAGGCCAGCCGGGAGACATAGTCTTCCCAACGTGTCCTGGGTCTTCCCCGCGGCCTCCTACCGGTGGGACGTGCCCTAAACACCTCCCTAGGGAGGCGTTCGGGTGGCATCCTGACCAGATGCCCGAACCACCTCATCTGGCTCCTCTCGATGTGGAGGAGCAGCGGCTTTACTTTGAGCTCCTCCCGGATGGCAGAGCTTCTCACCCTATCTCTAAGGGAGAGCCCCGCCACCCGGCGGAGGAAACTCATTTTGGCCGCTTGTACCCGTGATCTTGTCCTTTCGGTCATAACCCAAAGCTCATGACCATAGGTGAGGATGGGAACGTAGATCGACCGGTAAATTGAGAGCTTTGCCTTCCGGCTCAGCTCCTTCTTCACCACAACGGATCGATACAGCGTCCGCATTACTGAAGACGCCGCACCGATCCGCCTGTCGATCTCACGATCCACTCTTCCCCCACTCGTGAACAAGACTCCGAGGTACTTGAACTCCTCCACTCGGGGCAAGATCTCCTCCCCAACCCGGAGATGGCACTCCACCCTTTTCCGGGCGAGAACCATGGACTCGGACTTGGAGGTGCTGATTCTCATCCCAGTCGCTTCACACTCAGCTGCGAACCGATCCAGTGAGAGCTGAAGATCCTGGCCAGATGAAGCCATCAGGACCACATCATCTGCAAAAAGCAGAGACCTAATCCTGCAGCCACCAAACCAGATCCCCTCAACGCCTTGACTGTGCCTAAAAATTCTGTCCATAAAAGTTACGAACAGAATCGGTGACAAAGGGCAGCCTTGGCGGAGTCCAACCCTCACTGGAAACGTGTCCGACTTACTACCGGCAATGCGGACCAAGCTCTGGCACTGATCATACAGGGAGCGGACTGCCACAATCAGACAGTCCGATACCCCGTACTCTCTGAGCACTCCCCACAGGACTTCCCGAGGGACACGGTCGAATGCCTTCTCCAAGTCCACAAAACACATGTAGACTGGTTGGGCAAACTCCCATGCACCCTCAAGGACCCTGCCGAGAGTATAGAGCTGGTCCACAGTTCCACGACCAGGACGAAAACCACACTGTTCCTCCTGAATCCGAGGTTCGACTATCCGGCGTAGCCTCCTCTCCAGTACACCTGAATAGACCTTACCGGGAAGGCTGAGGAGTGTGATCCCACGATAGTTAGAACACACCTTCCGGTTCCCCTTCTTAAAGAGAGGAACCACCACCCCGGTCTGCCAATCCAGAGGTACCGCCCCCGATGTCCACGCGATGCTGCAGAGTCTTGTCAACCAAGACAGCCCCACAGCATCCAGAGCCTTAAGGAACTCCGGGCGGATCTCATCTACCCCCGGGGCCTTGCCACCGAGGAGCTTTTTAACTACCTCAGCAACCTCAGCCCCAGAAATAGGAGAGCCCACCACAGACTCCCCAGGCACTGCTTCTTCATAGGAAGACGTGTTGGTGGGATTGAGGAGGTCTTCGAAGTATTCTCTCCACCGATCCACAACATCCGCAGTCGAGGTCAGCAGAACACCATCCTCACCATACACGGTGTTGATAGTGCACTGCTTCTCCTTCCTGAGGCGGCGGATGGTGGACCAGAATTGCTTCGAAGCCGTCCGGAAGTCGTTTTCCATGGCCTCACCGAACTCCTCCCATGTCCGAGTTTTTGCCTCTGCGACCGCTGAAGCCGCACACCGCTTGGCCTGTCGGTACTTGTCCGCTGCCTCAGGAGTCCTATGAGCCAAAAGAACCCGATAGGACTCCTTCTTCAGCTTGACGGCATCCCTCACCGCCGGTGTCCACCAACGGGTTCTAGGATTACCGCCACGACAAGCAGCAACTACCTTGCGGCCACAGCTCCAATCAGCCGCCTCGACAATAGAGGCGCGGAACATGGTCCATTCGGACTCAATGTCCAGCACCTCCCTCGTGACATGTTCAAAGTTCTTCCGGAGGTGGGAATTGAAACTCTCTCTGACAGGAGACTCTGCCAGACGTTCCCAGCAAACCCTCACAATGCGTTTGGGCCTGCCAGGTCTGTCCGGCATCCTCCCCCACCATCGCAGCCAACTCACCACCAGGTGGTGATCGGTAGAAAGCTCCGCCCCTCTCTTCACCCGAGTGTCCAAAACATGAGGCCGCAAATCCGATGACACAACTACAAAGTCGATCATGGAACTGCGGCCTAGGGTGTCCTGGTGCCAAGTGCACATATGGACACCCTTATGTTTGAACATGGTGTTTGTTATTGACAATCTGTGACGAGCACAAAAGTCCAATAACAAAACACCACTCGGATTCAGATCCGGGCGGCCATTCTTCCCAATCACGCCTCTCCAGGTTTCACTGTCGCTGCCAACATGAGCATTGAAGTCTCCCAGTAGAACGAGGGAATCACCCGGGGGCGCACTCTCAAGTACTCCCTCGAGTGAATCCAAAAAGGGTGGGTACTCTGAGCTGCGGTTTGGCGCATAAGCGCAAACCACAGTCAGGACCCGTTCCCCCACCCGAAAGCGGAGGGAAGCTACCCTCTCGTCCACCGGGTTAAACTCCAATGTGCAGGCTCTGAGCCGGGGGGAAACAAGAATTGCCACCCCAGCCCGTCGCCTCTCACTGCCGGCAACGCCAGAGTGGAAGAGAGTCCAGCCCCTCTCGAGAGAACTGGTTCCAGAGCCCTTGCTGTGCGTCGAAGTGAGTCCGACTATATCTAGCCGGAACTTCTCCACCTCGCGCACTAGCTCAGGCTCCTTCCCCCCCAGCGAGGTGACGTTCCACGTCCCAAGAGCTAGCTTCTGTAGCCGAGTATCGGACCGCCAAGTGCCCTGCCTTCGGCTGCCGCCCAGCTCACATCGCACCCGACCTCTATGACCCCTGCTATGGGTGGTGAGCCCATTGGAGGGGGGACCCACGTTGCCTCTTCGGGCTGTGCCCGGCCGGGCCCCATGGGGGCAGGCCCGGCCATCAGGCGCTCGCCATCGTGCCCCACCTCCGGGCCTGGCTCCAGAGGGGGGCCCCGGTGACCCGCGTCCGGGCGAGGGAAATCTGGAAATACATTTTAAAATATTTGGCTTTCATGGCTCTCTCAGCCAAAAAGGTTCCCGACCCCTGGCGTAGTGGGTAGAGCGGCCGTGCCAGAAACATGAGGGTTGCCGGTTCGCTCCCCACCTCTTGACATCCAAATCGCTGCCGTTGTATCCTTGGGCAGGGCCCCGATGCTGCTCACACTAGTGAATGAATGAAGGGTGGTGGTCGGAGGGGCCGTAGGCGCAAACTGGCAACCTCGCTTCTGTCAGTCTACCCCAGGCCAGCTGTGGCTACAAATGTAGCTTACCACCACCTTGTGTGAATGAATGATGGGTTCCCACTTCTCTGTGAGCGCTTTGAGTATCTAATAATAGAAAAGCGGGATATCAAATCTAATTCCGATTTAGATTATTATCTAAATCGGGGGATGGTCACTCATCTAGTTGATTGTTAACTTTGTCAGTGTTCACAAGTAACGTCAACACTAGCAAAAATGTTTTACAATCTCTTCTCAGCACAATATCACCTCCAAAAAAAGGTTTGAAACAGCAACTTTCACTATGTAAAAAAGCGCTTTGAGTCACTAGAGAAAAGCGCTATATAAATATAATTCACTTCACAACTGTACTTACGGTTTGTTTTCAAGAGTAGGGTAATGTCAGTGTCATCTAATCACACTTGATCATTTGTCAACATGTATGACATTATATTAGATTTGATGTCTTCTCAGCCCGTGTGTATCTTGTGAGTGTCCATTTTGTGTTGAGTTGTTTAGAAAAGCATACAGTGTAATAAATGGACAATATCCTGTCTCACGGTAATAGAAGAGCTGCATCAATTACCGTATTTTTCGAACTATAAGTCGCAGTTTTTTTCATAGTTTGGCCGGGCTCCAGTGCGACTTATATATGTTTTTTTCCTTCTTTGTTATGCGTTTTCGGCAGGTGCGACTTAAACTCCGGTGCGACTAATACTCCGAAAAATACGGTAATCGATTAATTTAATTACAAAAAAAACATTGATTTATATTGTGTTGCTTTGATTGATCGTTTAATGGGTGTAGTTCAAATTTGACAAAATCCGGACCGCATGAATTGCCCGGAACTTTAAATACGCTGACATAATGAGAACGGTGGTGTAAGGGTGCCTATATATGTGTGGCAGCTAACAGTGGAGAGTTTTGTATACAAGCCGTACCCACTAAATTTTGGAATAAAAAATATGTTTCCTGTCCTGTCCAGCCACTCAGGCAAATCATATTGTTGATGTAGATGCCCATGTCTGCTGTACAAATGTACTTTACAAAAGAGAAGTGTGGGATATTTCTCTTCTTGCCCTATTTGTATTTGACTTTATAAAAATGGATTTATATTAATTTTTGGCGCAGCCGGACCGGAGCAAGAGGGGATAGAAAACCATCTACAAAACCATTCTGGATATCACTCCATCTTATCTGTCTTGTCTTTTAACAAAGAAACAAGGAAGTCACAATCTTCGTTCAATGAATGTTCTGCAATTTGTCGTCCCCAAAGTAAGAACTGAACTGGGCAAGAAAGCATTTAGGTTTTCAGCACCGAAGGCTTGGAATAACCTACAATCGAATATTAAACTTCAAACCCTTGTTACATTAAATGAGTTTAAATCTTCTGTGAAAGGATTGCAGTCTACCCTGTCTGTATGCACATGTGTCATGTGAGCAAGTTGTAATGTTGTAAATGTGATGCTTTATGTGTTGTTTACTGTTTTTAATGTAACCTTGCTGCTGCCCTCTTGGCCAGGTCTCCCTTGAAAAAGAGATCTTTGATCTCAATGGGATTTTTTTTTACCTGGTTAAATAAAGGCTAAATAAAAAAAGAAGAAAAAAAGGAGGACAGAGGGGGAAATTGTAGTGAAAACAACAACATAACAACATTATAAAATATGATTAGTACAAATATGATATGAAAAATGATAGCAAAGAACCAGTTAGTGAAGTAGACAGTAATAACACAGAAATCTCAATGAATTTTTCCATGTCTTAGCCTCACTGGACTATAAACCGCAGTTATATACTTTTTGAAATTAGTTATTTACACAGAAAGATTCTGTAAATGTTTATTTACATACTTTGATTGTTTCCAAACGGTGTCTGTAACTCGGCAGTAAAACGGCTGATCAAACAAAACAGATGTCATCGTCATAGACCCACTAGCTGCGGAAAGCTAGCTTTCCAATCAGCTAAACAGACTCAATAAGTCCACGGTGACATCTTGGTAATTTTAAGAAACTGAAACAATACAAGCAGAATGACATTTTAATTTAATAATACGAACAATGACAGTTGTAAACGTGTTAGCATCTTAGCTCATGCTAACGACGCAAGCTTTATTACATGCACGTACAAATATGCATGAAAACACTCCTACAGACATCACACATGGAACAGTTTAGTAAGTATGAATTGTTTTAGTTATATTATAAAACTTAAAAAATATTGCTTGAATGAAGAATCCACACATGTAGCAACGCTGTTGACGGCTAGAAGACCGAACGTCACTTTTACCTCCAGTTAAAAGCACTATTCTAAACAGGCGGGATAGGGAGCACCACAGTACCTGCAGTGATCAAACTCGTCCTAAAACAATTACACACGTATTCAGTGTATTTGCATGTTTTGTTGTTTTTTTTACTTTTTGCATGCTGGCTGTCAGCAAAGAAAAATCCATAAATTAGCTGCACCGTTTTATTAGCCACTGTGTTCAGTCCGGAATTTACAGTATGTTAAAAGTGGAATTTAAATGTTGATGATATGCATTTATTGGAAAAAAAGAATGAATGTTATGACAAGCAGAACATGTTCTTATTTCAACTATTTTCCCTAAAATATGTGGGTCTAAAGGGTGTTTTATCCGATTACTCGATTAATCGAATAAACTGATCAATTTCTGAAATAATAATGATGTGCCTTGCGTTTGGCTGGCGACCAGTCTAAGGTATACCACGCCCGGAGTCATCTGGGATAGGCTCCAGCTAACCTGTGACCCTAAAGAGAATGAGAAGTATAGAAAATGGATGGATGGATGAAACAATTGACAGCTGCAGCCCTAATTGATAGTATTGAAAATTAAAAAATGGTCTGGGATACTTTTTAAAGGTAAAATAAACTTCCGTTTGTGATTAATCGCGATTATCAGTTAATTGTAAATAAATATTTTAATCATTTGATAGCCCTATCTATTCTGTAACAAAATAATGTATAGTACAGTGGGCATAAGCAGTAAGAAGAATATGTCAAATATATACCATTTCTGATGGATTTAAATGATTATATTTCATGAAAAAGTCTAATTTTAGGAAGAGGGGACAGCAACAGGTGCTACTTTTCCAGTGGCCAAGGTAGTTTAAACGGATATTTTCATATGTATTTATTAACTATGCTATTAGGTCACTTTGTATTTTACAATTGATTTTATCGCACATTTATTTATACCAGGGGTGTCAAACATACAGGCCGAGGGCCGGATCAGGCCCGCGAACAGGTTTTATCCGGCCTGAGGGATGAGTTTGCTAAGTATAAAAATTAACCTGGAATTTTTGAATGAAAGAAACAGCTGTTCTAAATGTGTCCACTAGATGTAGCAATAGCAATTCTTTGTATCTTTGTAGATGATGCTACATATGTACAAAATAAACCACATGATGTTAGTACATCAGTCAAGGAAAATGATCAAACTACATAAATAAAATACTGTAATTTGATTTTGATATAATTTTTGTATCTTGATAGATTGAAAATTAACACCAATAAGTTGACTGGGGAACATTATCACATAATTTATTCAGAAAGTATAAATAACGACAAAAAAAGAAAGAATACTATTAACCGCAACATGTAAGTGTAAAAAAAAACCAACAACATTATGATTGGTACAATTTCAGAATGTGCTTGTTCTATGTTTAAGCTAAGAAAACAATCTGAAGTTGTCTTTATTTTTAAGTTATCGTGCCATGATTTTACCAGTCCGCCCCACTTGGGAGTAGATTTTTCTTCATGTGGCCCCCGATCTAAAATGAGTTTGACACCCCTGATTTATACAGTTCATTTCCTTGTAGGGCAGCATGGTGGTGCAGCGGTTAGTGGACATATTTCTGTGTGGAGTTTGCATGTTCTCCCTGTGACTGCGTGGGTTCCCTCCCGGTACTACGGCTTCCTTCCACCTCCAAAAACATGCACCTGGGGATAGGTTGATTGGCAACACTAAATTGGCCCTAGTGTGTGAATGTGAGTGTGAATGTTGTCTGTCTATCTGTGTTGGCGACTTGTCCTGGGTGTACCAAGTGCAACAGGGATAGGCTCCAGTCCTCCAGACAAGGGACAAGCAGTAGAAAATGGATGGATGGATATAATTTCCTCAGAACGCAAATGGTGCCGGTTCAGTGAAATGGCCTTTCTGCTTTCCAAAGACAGCTCCCAAATATTACCCATGTGCTCTTTTGATATCTCATCATGTAGCCTTCAGTGTCGCACAATATGTAATACACCAATGTAATGTCATTAATGCCAAGATGCCTGTCTTGCTTCTCTCATAGGATCTGCAGACAGTAATGTTCTTGTCTTTAAAACATGTACGACAGCCCATTCTACCAATACAACTGACTGCCTCAGATCCATCCTGACGCCTTTCTTTCTGAGAGGAGAAGGCAGAGAGAGGCCCTCTAAGGGCTGCTGAGGGGACGTCTCTGTCTGTCTCTCAGGGAGGCGGTGATGCAGGTGTCATAGCTACCTGTTCATCTCCCAGATAATTAATGTGTACAAGAGGCTGCTAATTGCACTTTTCACTAATGATTTATGGGTTTTGTGAAAGGGGGTAAATTGGGGGACGCGTGTGTGTACGCTCTTGTGAGTGAGTACAGCTGCGTGAGGAGACATGATTAATGAAGAGTGTGTCGATGGACTGGCAGTGTGGAGAGAGACCCCCTTGTAGGCACACACACACAATAACACACATAGTTTCAACTGCTGTAAATCGGTCCATTATTATGTGTTATTTGATTTTAGTCAGAGATGTCTGATAATATCAGCCTGCCGATATTATCGGCCGATAAATGCGTTAAAATGTAATATCGGAAATTATCGGTATCGTTTTTTTTTTAATCTGTATCGTTTTATTTTTTGTTTTTTTTATTTTTTATTAAATCAACATAAAAAACACAAGATACACTTACAATTAGTGCACCAACCCAAAAAACCTTCCTCCCCCATTTACACTCATTCACACAAAAGGGTTGTTTCTTTCTGTTATTAATATTCTGGTTCCTACATTATATATCAAAATATATCAATACAGTCTGCAAGGGATACAGTC
>NC_084549.2:40397500-40455000 GCF_033978685.3 Nerophis lumbriciformis | reverse complement strand
GCTCATGTGTTACCTAGGAGGTGTTTCCGTCTATGGCGGCATGTTGTTACAATTTCGCTGCGCTTGTTGAGGGATGACAGGTCTGGACGGTAAATAATAAACAGTTTCTCTTTCAAGCATAGGTTGCATCTTTTATTACCACTATTGTAAGGTGTGCTGGATGCAAGAATTTGCCATGTTATTGAATATTCAACATTATTGTCTTTGAGGTCCCAAATGTGTTTGCTGAGTTCTGTGGTATTTCGCAGGTTTTTGTTCCTGAAAGAAGCCGTGTGATTGTTCCATCTGGTTTTGAATTCTCCCTCGGTTAATCCTACATATGTGTCGGATGTGTTAATGTCCTTGCGTATTACCTTAGATTGGTAGACAACTGATGCTTGTAAGCACCCCCCGTTGAGAGGGCAATCAGGTTTCTTTCGACAGTTACAGTCTTTGTTGGTTTTGGAGTCGCTCTGTGTGGGGGCCGACGGCTCATTTGCAATTGTTTTGTTGTGGTTTGAGATGATTTGTCGTATATTGTTCATGCAGCTGTAGCTCAATTTAATGTTGTTCTTGTTGAATACTTTTCTTAGGGTGTTGTCTTTGGGAAAGTGTTTGTCAATCAGATTGAGGAATTTGTGTCCAATGTTAGTTGAGACGTTTTTGCTGTATGGGGGGTTGTACCAGATGATGTCGTTTCGTTTTCTGTTCTTTTTTGGCTGGTTTCCTGGCGTGGGTTCATAGGTGAGGGTGAAATTGTATCCGCTTTCATCAAGGGCTTTTTGGTACGGGGGGGTTGCTTGGTCAAATTCAGCTTTGCTAGATGACAGCATCGATAGCCTTTTATTGATTCCGGTAGGTATTCTTTTCGTGGTGGTGGGTGGGTGGTTGCTGTCATGGTGCACGTATTGGAGTGTTGTGTTGGGTTTCGTGAATGGTTGGTAGCTGTTATTTCTCAGGTTGAAAGTGACGTCAAGGAAGTTGACGGTTTGCTTGTTGGCTTCAATCGTGATCCGTAGGCCGTTCTCTTTGAAAATTTGGCATATGCGCTTCTTGGTATTCTCGCTGCTCCTTGGCGAGGCGCGACACACTGCCAGTCCGTCATCACGGTAAATACCAAGGTTCAGATTGAGGCCAGCGAGCTGGGAGAGGAGGAAACTCCCAACGAGTTCACACGTTTCTGCTCCGTCAAAACTTCCCATAGTGACGTCAAATGTTGCATTGTTCTTTTTTTGCCATGGTGTACTGTTGTGGATGAGAATGGAGTTTTTTGCGTGGATGATGATGTTTCTTTCGTTGCCTGTGATTGAGTCGTAGTCTGAGGCGAAGTCTAGTGCTTGAGTCAGTAGGTCTTGCGTGATGGAAGGGTAAAATTCCTCGATATCAAAGGAGATAAAGTTGTGCTGTTGTTTGTCTTGGATGTTGTTGAACCATTTGATTACTGCTGCTGTATTTCTCCATTGGTTGAGTGGTGTTTTGTCCTTGATTTTTGTGTTGACTCTGTCCAGGATTATTTTGCTGATTTTTCCTATTTCAGATTTAGTTGGGTTTATTAGTCGGCATGTTGGGTTATTTGCGAAGTTGGGTTTGTGGTCCTTCAATGTGATGAAGGCTTCCTTGTTGGCTGTGGCGTCCACCCTGTCCTCAATGTCCAGTTCAGCCGCGATCCTTTTATTTTCCAGGTGGATGTTCTGTAAGGTGTTGGGTTGTGCTTTTTTGTATGATTTGGTGATGCTTCTGTCCAGTAAGGTGTGGTGTTCTGGTATGTCCATTCTGTAGAAGTTTGTGGTTTTATCGGCAGCTATGATGAGGTTGTTTACTTTCTTGATGCGCTCCTTGTCATTTTTCAGCTTGGTGAGGAGTGGGTTGCGGATTGGCTTGAATTTGACTGATTGTATCATTTTGAGCATGTCGTTCTCAAAATCCTTTAGTTCCCCAACTGTGGGTGGGTTCTTGGTAGATTTGAATCCGTAAGTTTCCTTTTGCGTTCCTTTTGTTTCAGGGTGGAGGAAAAAATGTGCTTTCCACCGCATCCTTCTTAGGAAGTGTTCCGTCTTTTCTATGAGCCTTAGCTTGTAGTCATTCTGGGCGGGTATGGGAATGTTCTTCGTGGAGTAGTCGATGTTGAATTTTTCCATTTCTGATCGTCGTACAGTGCTCAACAAATGTCAATTTGGAGCGGAGTATATGTCTTAATAAGGTTATCCAAAAAATAGTGCTCGATACCGTAGTAGAGCGCAATATATGTATGTGTGGGAAAAAAAAATCACAAGACTATTTCATCTCTACAGCCCTGTTTCATGAGGGGGGGTACCCTCAATCATCAGGAGATTTTAATGGGAGCATTCACATACCATGGTTTATATAGGGCACAGAGTGGGTGGGTACAGGCTGGCCTAGGGGCGTGGTGATTGGCTCATGTGTTACCTAGGAGGTGTTTCCGTCTATGGCGGCATGTTGTTACAATTTCGCTGCGCTTGTTGAGGGATGACAGGTCTGGACGGTAAATAATAAACAGTTTCTCTTTCAAGCATAGGTTGCATCTTTTATTACCACTATTGTAAGGTGTGCTGGATGCAAGAATTTGCCATGTTATTGAATATTCAACATTATTGTCTTTGAGGTCCCAAATGTGTTTGCTGAGTTCTGTGGTATTTCGCAGGTTTTTGTTCCTGAAAGAAGCCTTGTGATTGTTCCATCTGGTTTTGAATTCTATATTCTATATATGTATATATATATATATATATATATATATATATATATATATATGTATAATATATATATATATATATATATATATATAATATATATATATATATAATATATATATATATATATATGTATGTATGTATACTGTATATATATGTATATACTGAATATATATATAGGTATACTGTATGTATATATATATATATATTGAGTATATATATATATATATATATATATATATATATATATATACTGTATATTTGAAGATGAATGTGCCTATGAGTGCTCTTATTCATCAGATTATTGTTATTCTCATGGCATTCAACTGATCAGTTTTCTTACAAGATGTTTGGCCTCTCATCTGAGCAGTTTTCATCAGTTGTCTTAGCTTGGACAGCTCTAGTCTGAGCGCTTGGTGCCTAGGTCATCATCTAAGATGTAGAGGAGCGTATAAGGAATGCTTATGTTCGTTTGTGGTGTAAAAAAGAATGTGACCATCAACAAATGTTAACCATAGAATCAAATCGTTCATACAAATCTTATTGAATCATTTATACATTAAATCAAATCGCATCAAATCATTCAGTTTTATAAGTAGTTTTTGAATCGTGTCATAACCAATGTATCGAGATACAAATCAAATCGTCCATCACAAAGAGATTCACATCCCTTATATACGTACACATAAGTGTTCTTGTTTATCATAAGGATTGTGAATCATAGTCTAAATTCCCCCCAAAAAGTGCAGTTCCCCTATTAAGGTGTGGCAGAAAATGCTGGGAAATTGCGTTAAACTCAAAGAGGATTACTTAGGCCCCTTCTACACAAAGCCGGCTAAAGTTTTTTAATCAGTGAACCTTGCTTACCTCACAGCTGTTAGACTATTGTAGTGAATCACACCTGAGCCATCATACATCAATCATATCTTTAATGGACGTGTGAAAGTAAACAATGTGATAAATAACATTTTACAACAATTGAGCTGGGGATCTAGATATATGTTCAGGACACTGTGCTAGTAGGCTGAAATTGGCGGTCGTACTTGACGGCCGCAACCACTTCATGGCTTCACAACAGTTATGGAGTACACAACTAGACGTTGAGTAATCGCTCGACATACATGGCGGACAATAACTGATAGTCTGCTTTGCCAGTCCAACTGTTTTTCGTAGTCTGTCGTTGTCTCACTTCGACAAATAGACAAAGTTTTTCACTAAGTAGAATCACAGCTGACCTGGACATTCTTAAGTTTTCTTGCTGTTCAGCTGGCACAACACACTCGTTGACAAACATATCCCACCAGGCTGCCGTTCTTCCAGGCCTTATCCGAAACCTTCGCTCAACCGTCTATGTTGCCGTCTGAGATGTGTTGTATCTGAAATAGCTGCAATCGCGTGTTTGCTTCTCTTAAGGTATTCATGCGTGATTTCCACACGGGCATGTCTGGATGACTCGCCTCCATCTTTCTGACGTCACTTCCTGTGTGGGGTGCGGTCTTTCTGGCGTCATTTCCTTGTAAACGATCAATGAGTCCATACAAAGCTAAGAGCCGGAGAGTCAAGAAATACACGGCGCACTTACCCGTGTAAAAAATTGTCCGAGGAGGGGGACCTTAAATGCTGGTTTAGTGTGGCTGGAACGGGGCTTTGGCTAAATAATTATTCGTTTAAGGGGTTATCCGGCTAAGTGTAAACATAGCCTTAGAAAGCAAAAACCTGTCGGTAAGGTTTTAAATATATCTCCTGAAACCTTTCTGACACACCTCATATGCAGCACATGGCTTCTCATCTTTTCTCTGAGAATTTGTGTGATATCTGTATGTTAGAAAAAGCACCAAATGCCTCCCTCCATTAGCTCATTGACAGTGCAACACAGTATGCGTGTTTAGACGTTTTCCTCACAGTTAAGAGTTTCTGATTTTAAATCTGACTTCTGACTTGCACCCTCTCCTCATGCTTGCATGGGTTTAAGCTACAGTATTTTTGTCGGGTACGCCGTTTTCCTCTGAGACAAACAATTCTCTCTCTAAATTGTCCATATGGGTGAATGTTGTCTCAGTATGTGCCCTGTGAATAGAGTAACATCATCTAGCTCTATATTTATGTTTTGTATGTACATATGCCATAATAAAAGTATAATCAACAGTCTTAGCAAAATGGTTTTATAAGATCTGTATTGGATGGGGACACATTTACCCCAGTGTGTGTGTGTGTGTGTGTGTGTGCATGTGAATTCTCTATGTGGGATTAATATTCTGTCTCAGTGGGACTTGAGGGAGATCAGAGCGTGTGCTCCGCTCTCGTCTTTCCTCAAACAAATGCATTTGCAATTAGCCCTTTCAGAGGAGAGGGAGGGCAAACACGCTGTCGGCGTGGAAATATGTTTCTGGAGCAGCGTGTTAATGGCGCTTGACCTTTGCCGTTGGTTGTGACTCAATCAGCGCAGATAATGAAATGCTGTAATCAAACAATAATTACTTGATAAACTGCTTTGGTGGCAGGCGCAGGGCTACAGGGGGGGATCTTAGAGTGTGTGTGTGTGTGTGTGTGTGTGTGTGTGTGTGTGTGTGTGTGTGTGTGTGTGTGTGTGTGTGTGTGTGTGTGTGTGTGTGTGTGTGTGTGTGTGTGTGAAAGAGAGCTTGAAATGTATAGTTATGAAAAGTGCTTGTGTTGCGTGAACCTTGGTGTTGAATTTTATATTGAGTTACAATGTGCGTGTGTGCAAGTGTGTGAGTCTGTGTATAAGGGCTTGAGACAGAATAGGTGTGTGTGTCAAGGTTCTCCCAGTCCCTGTTTTTTAAATGACTCTGTGTCTTAATCAGGGACCCCATTTACATCACTTTGCATAAGTGACATGTGGATTTATTGTCCTTTTATACTGGCTGACATTTGCACCTATCCATATAATACTTAATCATTTCTCCGCAGGGAGAAATGAGTGTGCTGCTGTGTTGGAATACAAATGATTTCCTCATACTTGAGGTGATGATGAATCAAACAGATGAAACCCAGGAGCAGCATATGAAATTTGATTTGATCTACTCTTGTGTGTGTAACAAACCACATCATTGTCAACCCTGTAATGGGTCGCAGTGGCCTAGTAAAACTTAAACAGCCCCCTCCTCCCATTTCTATTACACACACACACACACACTCATCATCACACATCCTGGAGACCCTCCTCCTGTCAGGTCTGACTTGTGCTTCTTGAGCAATCAAGCCTCCATGATTGTTCTCCATCACATAGTCTGCTACGGACCAGCCCCTCACCATCTGTGAAGTAATTACTCTTTTTAGTGGCGGCCATCAGAAGACAACCTCACCAAGGCACACACACGCACACACACGACTCACTTTTGTTAAAATCTATAAATCAATTCTATTCACAAACATTTAATCTGCAAGTGAATTCTGTCTGTTGTGTGACACATGCTAGGAGGGTCATGGAAAAATTAAATAGCACATTTCAGTACAGTATGCATGTATTATTACTAGTTGCAATGGTATGTATTACACACCCTATTAATATGATTGTTTTATATTATAACTAGAGCTGTCAAATTTAATGCATTAATTGATGTGATTGATCACAACAAATATTGCATTAAGTGTGTATGTAAGCAGATTAATCAGGTAACTGTGGATGGTTACCGGAAAATTGTATTTAAGTTTATTTAAATTATTGTGATTAATCCAAATTCAAAAGTATGTTTGATCGAATAAAAAAAAAAAAAATCTTAGTCAGCACTAATTATAATACAAAATTACTGTATTTTACAGACTACAGCGCGTACCCGTTACATTTTAGAATAACTATAAGCCGCAGTTGTATACTTTAAAATTCGGACTATAAGTAGCTACTTTTTTCCTAGGCTTTGAACCCTGCGATTTATAAAACAGTGCGGCTAATTTATGGATTTTTCTTCGCTGACAAGAAAAACAACCTAACGCACTAAATAGGTGTGTTCGTGCTATAGCGCCATCTATTGGACGAGTTTGCTTACTGCAGTTGTGGCATTGCCCTTCTGTTTAGGCTGAGTTATGAACCTACCCAAAGTACAGTTGCCGTTCGGACTTCTGGCCGTCCATAGCGTTTGTACTCATTTGGATTCTTCATTTATCACTCCAGGCAACGTTTGTAAGTTTTACAATACAACTAAAACACTTTTTACTTACTAAACCTTCACATGTCTGATGTTTGTAGAAGTGTTTTTATGCATATGTGAAGGTGCTATCGTAATGTAATGAAGCTAGCGTTGTTAGCATTAGCTTATATGCTAACACGTTTATGACTGTCTGTGTTTGTATTATTAACTTACAATGGCTTTTTTTTTTTTATTGTTTCAGTTTTGTAAATTCCCCAAAATGTCACTGTGGAGTTATTGAGTCGGTTTAGCTGATTGGAAAGCTAGCTTCCGCAGCTAGTGAGTCCATGACTATGACTTCTGTTTTGTATGATCCTCCGTTTTACTGCCGAGTTCCAGACACCGTTTGGAAACAGTTAAGGTATGTAAATAAACATTTACAAAAGTTCTCTGTGTCCATCCATCCATTTTCTACCGCTTATTCCCTTCGGGGTCGCGGGGGGCGCTGGAGCCTATCTCAGCTACATTCGGGCGGAAGGCGGGGTACACCCTGGACAAGTCGCCACCTCATCGCAGAGCCAACACAGATAGACCGACAACATTCACACTCACATTCACACACTAGGGCCAATTTAGTGTTGCCAATCAACCTATCCCCAGGTGCATGTCTTTGGAGGTGGGAGGAAGCCGGAGTACCCGGAGGGAACCCACGCAGTCACGAGGAGAACATGCAAACTCCACACAGAAAGATCCCGGTGTAAATAACTAATTTCACAAAGCATATATCTGCGGTTTATAGTCCAGTGAGGCTAATATATAAAAATAGTTTTAGTGAGTGTGGCTTATATCCCGGTGTGGTCTATAGTCCGGAAAATACGGTATGTTGAGTTATTTACACAAAAAATATTTTGTAAATGTTTATTTACATTCCTTAATTGTTATCAAATGGTGCCTGTTACACAGCAATAAAACAGCTGGTCAAACAAAACAGAAGTCATCATGGACCCACTAGCTGCGGAAGCTAGCTCTACAATCAGCTAAACAGAATCTATAAGTCCACAGTGACATTTGGTGAGTTTACTAAGGAACATGTGAAACTGAAACAATACAAAAAGAAGGCCATTGTTAATTAATAATACTATCACAAACGTGTAGGCATATTAGCTAATGCTAACGACGTTAGCTTCATTACATTACGATAACACGTACAAATATGCATGAAAACACTCCTACTTTAGTAAGTACGAATAGTTTTAGTCATATTGTAAAATTTACAAACGTTTCTTGGAGGGATGAATGAAGAATCAATACAAGTAGAAACACTATGGACAAATAGTAGACAAACGGCACTTGTACTTTCGTTTAAAATCACTAAGCAGAAGGAAATATTGTAGTCGTTCACACCGCAGCACCTGCAGTGAGCGATCTGGTTTAAAAGATGGCGCCATTTTACAAACAATAACACACCGTTTTAGTGTTTCTGCTTATCCATCCATCCATTTTCTACCGCTTATTCCCTTTGGGGTGGCGGGGGGCGTTGGAGCCTATCTCAGCTACAATCGGGCGAAAGGCGGGGTACACTCTGGACAAGTGGCCACCTCATCGCAGTGTCTCTGCTTATGTTTATTGAAAACTATTGAACACAAAATATTATGGCCGTTAGCAAAGAAAAATCCATAAATTAGCCGCACCATTTTATAAGCCGCAGCCGTAGCGGTTTATACTCGGGAATTTATGGTTATGGTCATGATTGTTGTTTCGAACACGCATACAATTACAAAACCATTGATCACATGTTTCTCATTGCAGCGTGTCCGAAAAGAAGTAGGAAGAAGCGGATCTTATTTAGTCGTACTACACAGTTTCCTTTCACAGCAATTTCGAACACATTCCTTTGTACTCAATTTTTATCACAGAAGATTATCTTTTCCATTTTCTTTGTTATTTACAGTCATAACCTCATCCGGGGAAGTGTTCTCACGTTCTCTCCCTTTTATTGTACTGTTTTCCCATCATTTTGGTAAAAATGAATAATAAAATGTACACTTCATATCATAACTGCACTATATCTAAAGGATGACAACATCACCAGGCAAATGTTGTGTTGGGTTTGAGGGCTATTTACTTGTTATAACGCTCATCATAAACTTGAAATTGTTTTTTACAAATCTAAATTTGATAATACATATATTGAAGTACTTAAAACTTGTATTAAGCCATCTCAAACAGATTAATTGTGTTTTTGTACAATGTTCCAAAGCACAAAGGTTGTATGATCAGTGTCAGAGCTTGGTCCGCATTGCCGGCAGTAAGTCGGACACGTTTCCAGTGAGGGTTGGACTCCGCCAAGGCTGCCCTTTGTCACCGATTCTGTTCATAACTTTTATGGACAGAATTTCTAGGCGCAGTCAAGGCGTTGAGGGGATCCGGTTTGGTGGCTGCAGGATTAGGTCTCTGCTTTTTGCAGATGATGTGGTCCTGATGGCTTCATCTGGCCAGGATCTTCAGCTCTCGCTGGATCGGTTCGCAGCCGAGTGAAGCGACTGGGATGAGAATCAGCACCTCCAAGTCCGAGTCCATGGTTCTCGCCCGGAAAAGGGTGGAATGCCATCTTCGGGTTGGGGAGGAGACCCTGCCCCAAGTGGAGGAGTTCAAGTACCTCGGAGTCTTGTTCACGAGTGAGGGAAGAGTGGATCGTGAGATCGACAGGCGGATCGGTGCGGCGTCTTCAGTAATGCGGACGCTGTATCGATCCGTTGTGGTGAAGAAGGAGCTGAGCCGGAAGGCAAAGCTCTCAATTTACCGGTCGATCTACGTTCCCATCCTCACCTACGGTCATGAGCTTTGGGTTATGACCGAAAGGACAAGATCACGGGTACAAGCGGCCGAAATGAGTTTCCTCCGCTGGGTGGCAGGGCTCTCCCTTAGAGATAGGGTGAGAAGCTCTGTCATCCGGGGGGAGCTCAAAGTAAAGCCGCTGCTCCTCCACATCGAGAGGAGCCAGATAAGGTGGTTCGGGTATCTGGTCAGGATGCCACCCGACCGCCTCCCTCGGGAGGTGTTTAGGGCACGTCCGACCGGTAGGAGGCCACGGGGAAGACCCAGGACACGTTGGGAAGACTATGTCTCCCGGCTGGCCTGGGAACGCCTCGGGATCCCCCGGGGGGAGCTGGACGAAGTGGCTGGGGAGAGGGAAGTCTGGGCTTCCCTGCTTAGGCTGCTGCCCCCGCGACCCGACCTTGGATAAGCTGAAGAAGATGGATGGATGGATGGATGTTCCAAAGCATCCTGTTGACTGGGATTTGTGGAATATTATACATTTTTTGGAAGGGTCAGGGGTGTCTACTTTTAAAAATGGCCGTGAGTGACTTATTTTAGTTGCATTTATTTTCATAGCTTATTTCAACCCAAACAAAGGGAATAAATTTGTTTGCCAAAGAATGAACACAATGTTGTAATCCACAAGTCACATTGTGCATTTCAACATCGTGTTCATCTGCATCTGATATTTCAGGATGCATTTCTTTCCACTGCAGTTTACACTCATCTCTACTCAAACTACTTTGGAAAAACAAAATATTTTGTGTGTTGTTTATATTACTGGCAACATTTAATACTGCTCTTAATTTAAGAAGCAGATATCCACTAAATTAGTGTGGTTATTGTCTTTATGCTATTTTGTGGCAATTTGTCATTAAATATATCTGAACTGAACAGAAAATACTGAGAGTTTATGGAAATATTCTTTGATTGTTCAGTGAGTTACTCAAAACCAGCTGACGAGATACCCCTGTATTAGGGTAACAGGACTGAGTAAAAACCCAGGGACACAACTAAAGTGTAAATTTTTTTTTTTTAAGAAAATACATTTTAAGTATAGTTGTGATAATGAGTAACACAAATGTGTGGAAAAAAAAACATAACGTGGAAGGATTTAGATGATTATGTTTCCTGGTAAAGTCTAATTTTAGGAAGTTGAGTCAGGCAACAAACTATTTTTCTCAGTGTTCATGGTAATTTAAATACATTTTCAAAATAGTTTGTATTAAATATGCAATCAAATCAATGTGCAGGACACTTTGCCTAATACACAATAATAAACAGTATTTTACTGTTAATTTGATCATGCAATTACACATGTTATTTCCTGGCTATGCAAATGGCACCAATATGTGGCAATCAATCAAGTGTTAAATTCATGAGACACACCGACTTTTACTATGCTTTAGCCGGAGTCCAGTGGTTTGTGTCAAACCTGATATAAAACGTCTTATTTGTCTACACGTATTACATATTTCTATTCTCCAGAATCCCAAAATTCATGCGGGGCTGTGACATCTGCCCCTCTAAAACAAGCTCTTTGGCTAGACTCTGGCATTTCCGCCAGCGTACTTCAATTCATTAATTTGCCCTGTGCATCCTTGCAGAACTTGCACTGTAAAATGATGCCCATCTTTTTACTCCCAAAACCTTGTCTGTCAAGGTTGGCCCTGACAAGTATAAGTGCTTAAACACAGAGGTGAGGAATTCATCCATGCCTTGTCAAAGTTGGACCTGGAGCCAGTCGGCTGCCATGCACCGATCATCCACAGGGCTGCACACCAGCATCGGGAGTCATATTATTAATGGGAGATCATGCAATATATGAATTTGTTAATTGAAAGCCACATATTTAATTATGTTGTTTGTCTGCATACATAATGGATTAGTCTACAGCGAGCCGTTAGGTCAATATCTTTGCAGACATTTGACTGTAAACAAGGAGAAGGTTTATTATAACTTATGGTGGTTCTGATTTCATATTTGAAATGACATCGTTTGGGTAGATATCCCTTATAACATCACTAACTTATTCATGCATTTTGATTGATTCAGAGGAAAGCTTTTAGTATTCCTGCGATCCAATTTCTTTACCACTTCTTTTTTTCTTTTTTTCCCCTCACAAAATCAATGCAAAAATTGAATCTGGAAGCCAGCAACAGGCAGAAATGCAGTGGACAAAGAGAGTGCAGTGGACGAATGTATTCTGCCTGTAATATGGTTATGGCAAGTGGGCTTTGAGGAAGAGTTTGAGCGACATTGACCAAAAACTCCTCCATGTGACAAATGATAACTGATTTTAGGGAATACAAATGTTTTGGAAGTTAAACAAAATTAACCTCAACGGCAAATTTAGTCACTTTTTAGATAGTGGATGAGGAGTTAGTGACATCATCACGCATGTATCTAACATTGTGAAGTGTTTATTTTCTTAAATCCGTAATAACAAGTGGATTAAAAGTTTCAGTAGTTAAAGCCTAAACTAACCGTGTGAGGGTTGGAGATAAAAAGTTCTGTTTATTTTATAGTCATCAATGCTATTACAATACGATATATATCGACATATATATGTTAATTAGTCATTACTTTTTGTGCAACTTCAGGGTATTTGAAGAAGTACTTGACCCGTGGACCTGCAAGTTGAGGCAGTCTGGGAATTTACATTTATTTGCGTACCTGCAATTACCTCTCAAGACATACATAGAATGACGGGAATGCTCAAGAGGCAAAAGGACGATGTTAGTCTTTTGTGCTTGTGTTTTTCAAGTCTAGACGTGGCTGCAGGGTCACAAGGTGAGGTCATTGAGAAGGCTTGGTGTGTGAACCTCACTTGAGCAAACAACAAACAAACTTGCCATATTAGCATATTTGTTTCAAATGGTTGTGAGAAGTCATACACTATTCAAAGCAGTAGGATATTCATTTGTGTCTTTATTACAGAAGCTTATTTTGGACACTAAACTTATGTAACAACATTTTTGTTGTTTAAATTTTGTGAACTTATTTTTTTTTACATCAAATTATATTGACTATTTCATTGAATAAAAATGCATGAGCAAATTGTGTTTGAAATTTAGTTTGTTGAAATACAGTGTTTTAAAATTATTTGTTTTAACATTTAGCGTAAAATAATTCAGTGCAGAAATGTGTGATGTTCAAAACTCAAGACTCACTTCCATTAAAATAAGACTGAAGCAATGGATCCTGTATTAGAACCAGCCAATTAGGTTTTGAAGACACGGGTCTTGCAAAGCAGCAAAAAGCAGTTACCTGGACTACCTAGGCATGATAAACATTTCAATCCGGCCTGCTGGATGTTTCCAAACTATAGAAATGAGTGTTGTCCCGATACCAATATTTTGGTACCGGTACCAAAATTATTTCGATACTTTTTGGTACTTTTCTTTATTTTAACAAAAAATCTTAGGGTACATTAAACATATGTTTCTTATTGCAAGTTTGTCCTTAAATAAATAGTGAACATACTAGACAACTTGTCTTTTAGTAGTAAGTAAGCAAACAAAGGCTCCTAATTTAGCTGCTGAAGTGGTAGAAAAAGAATTATTAATCTACTTGTTCATTTACTGTTAATATCTGCTTACTTTCTCTTTTAACATGTTCTATCTACACTTCTGTTAAAATGTAACAATCACTTCTTCTTCTGTTGTTTGATACTTTACATTAGTTTTGGATGATACCATAAATGTGTGTATCAATCCGATACCAAGTAGTTACAGGATCATACATTGGTCATATTCAAAGTCCTCATGTGTCCAGGGACATATTTCTTGAGTTTATAAATTTAAAAAAAACGAAAGAAAATGTGATGCCAAAAAATATTGACGTAATCATAGTAGTATCGACTAGATACGTGCCTGTACTTGATATCATTACAGTGAATGTAAGGTGTAGATCCACCAATGGTGTTTGTTTACATTTTGACGCCGATGAGGTACGGTGTGTAGTGAAACATGTTTAGCTATTCCTCGTCCTGCAGGGATGATACTTGTAAGAAACGTACTTTATTTGTCGCCATGAATGCGTAGATTAGTGATTTAGAAGTAGCTAAAACACTGCCGACTGGGGCTGGACTTTAGCCGCTAGCTAGCTAGCCATGTCTTAAAGCACCGGTGGGCATGTCAGTGTTATAACTTCACCTTTATCGTTAGTTTTTAAGGCAAAATGCGCCCATTTTCCTTTTTCTGTCTACACACTGTGTCTGCTTGTAAGTACTCCGTGATTGTGCGCTGCGGAACATGCTCGTCTGCTCGTAAACAAGCAATGACACGACATGACGATGAGATGTATTAATCCTCACCACCATGGCAGAAAGTAAACTAAGTTCTTCCAAGTACTGGAGGACTATAAAAAAAAGAATGGCTGAGCATGCTTCACACACACCAAGCAGGACGACACAAGAAGCCAACTACTCAAGATCAACGTAAAGTAGGGGTGATTGATCCAGATGTCGATGCTATCAATACTTCGTATACCATCAGTCTATAAACGATAGTAATTAGATCAATACTTATCCTTTTCCTGTTCTTATTATTACAAAATCATTTTATTGGTGTTTTTGTTATTGTTTACAAGTCAGGGAGTAAGACTCTGGGATACAGGAAAGCTTTGAGGGAAAAACCCAAATGATTTAAATCGGAGCCAATAGTAGTTTTTGGTTTTATTTAATTATTGTGCACAAGACACCTTATTTTGTTTAAACTAATGTTATGTAGCATTCCAATACAACAACATTTACAACAATCTAAATTCAATAAGATAAGCTTTTTAAAAAATGTGTTATTGTGTTTACTGTAGTTACTTGCTATGAAACATTTTCTGTTCCATAATCTATTGTCAACACTGGAAAACATGCCCCTTTTAAAAAGAGTAAAAAAATCAAATACAATAAAAAAAATACAAGTTATTTTTGCTTTTAATTATCTAAAAAATCGGTCTATGGAACAAATCAAAATTGTCTTGGTAAGGTTTCTTGAAATAATTTTAAGCTTTAACAACTTAAAAGTGACCTTGAATTTAGCAATTAAAATGTATTATTAGCTATATTTACTAGTATTGTGAAGTTGTGTGTCTTATAACAAACTTG
This sequence comes from Nerophis lumbriciformis, assembly GCF_033978685.3. Classification (NCBI taxonomy): domain Eukaryota; kingdom Metazoa; phylum Chordata; class Actinopteri; order Syngnathiformes; family Syngnathidae; genus Nerophis; species Nerophis lumbriciformis. The sequence continues at coordinate 40,440,304 of NC_084549.2, read as the reverse complement.
TAATGCTCAATAGTAGTATATTTTACCTTAAAATATCCATTGCCTTAAAACGAGTTCTTATGTCTCACTGAAAAAATACTATTCAGGAGATTGTGACTTGTATGAAGTTTAAGATATTTAGATTAGAAATACTGTATATATATTTGGTGAGATTGTGAGTTTTTCCAGTGAAAGTATTGTATACGAACTCGAAATCAGAACAAATCGGGATCGGAGACAAATATGTTATTTGGGACATCTGTAGTTTCTATATGTCATTAACTCTGGAAACTGTGAAGACATAGAACAATTGTGCTAAGTGTCATTGACTGCAACCAGTCTTCACAATCATGTTTAATATATGCCATTGAAAGGTGTTTGGGGAACAGAATTCCTGACAAGCAGTGTCATCAACAACTACTGCTCTGGTGTTTTCAGTTGTTTTCACAGGTTCTTGTAAATGGGAAATGTCGGCTGCACATAAAACTGTGTGGTCGTTGCAACGTAAACGTACCTCTTGGCATCTCAATGGCGCTTGGGTGACGTCATCCTACGCGAGAATGTATTTACTTGTCATTATGTTTATCCTGTTTACATTGTTTACATTATAAATGAGGCTTCTTGTTATCTGCTGTGTTGTGACTCATACTGTCTTGGTGGAGGGACAGTGTCTCCATTCCTGGAGAAGCCCTGAAGTACTTAAAACAACAACGTTTAGTTAAAGCAGCGAGTGTTCTTCGAAAGGCTCATGAAGAAGAACAGCTGATCCACTGAACATGAGCATTGTTTACAATCATCTGCACATCCGTCATTCTAACTACTAGGCCTGTGAAATTGGTGTGGGGCCATTGTGTCGATAATAGCGGAATAATGTCCACTGTCATGTGTCACTGCCTGAGATGATGCCACTGAATAGAGGGCTTTGTTGAAAACAATCATTCAGAGAGATGATTCAATTGAGGCCATCTGTGACTTCTTGTCTTCATGTGGAGAAACTAAATGCTGAACATGTCATAGCTGAACCCCAGCAGGCTGTAAGCAATGAGCTACTGATGGCATTTTACTCTGTTTGTCCTGCACTGTGCCAATGTTGTGCCTACGAACCTCCCAGCTTGACAAACTGAAGCAAACACCCGGCTTTATTGATAGCGTTTGGCTGATCGTTTGTGTGCCTGCGCGCTTGTGTGTGTGTTGTGTTGTATTTTGCCAAGCCTCCCCTGACAACGCAAACAAACAGCAGCAGAGGCCACAAGTCGTTCATATCTGACGTTTTAGCCAATAGCAGCCTTTCGAATACAGCCCCAACCGTCCCATGATGTGCTTCTGTGCCCTTGATCTATCAATGGTGGTTGCAATTATCATGATTACAGCTATGCTTTTAGTCCTAACAATTTTCCCACTTAACTGTATGTTATTTCCTGTTGTTAGATAAATAGATTTTAATTAGGAGATAAGAGTTTGACACCAGGAAGTCTGCCTTGAAACAGTCCATGCTAGTGTGCTGTCATTCATTGTTGATTTGTATTTTTTAATGTGTTTGTGTTTTAAAGAGACAGTATCCTACTTGTTCGACTTTTCAAACTTAATTGTTCGAAATGTCCCGATCAACATTTTTGACCTCTGATCTTGATTCAATTGTTTGGCATCAGATCCAATCCGATTTCGAGTCCCGATCCGATACTTGGAGAGCACACTGGAATATAAGCCTCACCCACTAAATTTCAGAAGAAAAAAACATGTCTGCATATATTAGCCGCACCGGACTATAAGCCGCAGATATATACGTTCTTGAAAGAGTTATTTACACAAAAATATTTTGTAAATGTTTATTTACATGCCTTATTTTTTTCCAAACAATACAAAGGTCCTGAGTAGTCCTGAGTTCTATCCCAGGCTCGGGATCTTTCTGTCTGGAGTTTGCATGTTCTCCCCGTGACTGCGTGGGTTCCCTCTGGGTACTCCGGCTTCCTCCCACCTCCAAAGACATGCACCTGGGGATAGGTTGATTGGCAACACTAAATTGGCTCTACTGTGTGAATGTGAGTGTGAATGTTGTCTGTCTATCTGTGTTGGCCCTGCGATGAGGTGGCGACTTGTCCAGGGTGTACCCCGCCTTCCGCCCGATTGTAGCTGAGATAGGCTCCAGCGACCCCGAAGGGAATAAGCGGTAGAAAATGGATGGATAGATGGGTGCCTGTAGCACCACAGTAAAACGGCTGATCAAACAAAACAAAAGTCATTGTCAAAAAGCAAATATGCATGAAAACACATCACACATGGGACAGTTTAGTAAGTATAAACACATTTACTTATACTGTAAAACTTACAAAAGTTGCTTTGAGTGGTGAATGAAGAATCCATACGATTAGAGACACTGTGGACTGCTAAAAGACTAAACAGTACGCCCGTTGAAAAAAAAAGCAAAAAAAAAAAAAAAAAAGCATTACCGATAAATGGAAGGACACTGCAGCACCTGCTACTAATAAATGGAAGGGCACTGCAGCACCTGCAGTGAGCGGATTTGTCCAAAAGATTGCGCCATACTACAAACAACAAAACACCCTGTACGTGTTTTTGCTTGGTTTTTTATTTATTAATTTATTTTAAAGTTTTATTATTGCCGTTCGCAAAGAAAAATCCATGTTCATTTATTATTGTATAAAACCTTTTAAACATTTTTTAAAAATAGTATCCTGATTAAAAATAATGTATTCTCCAGTTTGTGGCTAATATAAGGCATCCTTTCAGATAATATGCATTTTACAGCATGTTGTAAAGAGATAACATTTAAAAAGTGACTTCTGGGTATATTATATTGATCAACTAATTCAGAGTTGGATGCTTATTTAGAGGGCTCAAGTGCAGTTCCCCTTGAATAATTTTGATTGAAGACACAGTCTGATGACCTATCTAGTCGAGAACTGTCCTATGTAGTCTTGAGCATGAACCAATGAAGACCGCTAGAATGAGAGGCGAAATGTTGAAGACAACCTGAACAGTCCAGTTGCAATCGATATAATGCTCAGAGAGTAAGTACTTGTGTGCTACATGATTTGGAAGTACCGTATCATGAGGTTGGTAGGTTTTGAAGTTATCCATGGTTTTGATTGATGTCACTCCTAAAGCTTATGAAGGGTCAGGTACAAGAACTTGACGAGTGTCCTCGACCCCTGACCAATCACAACAGAGTAGGCACGGTCTGGGGAGGAGTTTGCCGAATTGAGCTTATCGACCAAGAGGAGAAGAATGCGGATTTGCTCTGTACACAACTTGAGATTTATGGAGTAAAGTGATACCCCAATTTACCAGTATTTTGCGATATCAGCTGTCTTTCGTCTTTTTGTTTTGCATTAAGTTACTCGCATAATCAGAGTTATGAGCATTTCTGCCCCTGGCAGTAATTGTCCACAGCCAGAGATCAACTCAATCCTGTCATCCAGCCACCGGAACTGTTAATTGTTAGTGCAAAGGACGATACCCACCGAATCAGAAAAACGGACCATTCAAGACATTTCCTACCGTGTAGCAGACTTGGCAAGGTGATCCGACTGCAGCATAGTCAGTCTTAGGGCTACACGATTAATCAACATAAAATTGAAATCTAGGTTTTAATTAGTACGATAACAATACCGCAAGAGGCTGGGATTTTTTTTTTCCTCCACCGTCACCGCCATTTGAGTGACAGACATTGTTGAGCATGGCGTTTCTTATCGCGCGCTACAAACAGGGAGTATGAGGTATTTATATGTGCATTGCTCTCAGTCCCTCAGTGTTTATTTAACAGTAGAATTAACAACGCAGTGAACCCTCTTTTCTGTCATCCACAATATTGTCTCGGTGGGCGGAGAGTGACTCAGCAGACCGCACACACAGGAAGCACAAACAGAGAGCCAATGAGGAGGAAAAACAATTCTAAGTCAAATGTCCCGTTGTGGGACAATTTCAACTTCAAATCAGACGAGCGATATGAGCCCTTCAACACGGACAAACAAGCGAGAATGCCGCGATCACGTGATGGCAACAAACAAAAAGACAAAGTCCAACCTGGTTTTTCCAACTGGGAAAAAATGCACTTTGAGATTTTCAATATTTATTTACATAAAATGTTTGCTTACAGAAATGAAAGTCAATGTAATGTGTTCTCTGTTCATTTATTTAGGATACAGTTATTTATCTTCCAATTACAGTACAATGATTAAAAAAAAAAAAATACAATATTGAAAAAGTTTATATATATGCATATATGTATGTATATATATATATATATATATATATATATATATATATATATATATATATATATATATATATATATATATATATATATATATATATATATATATGAATGTGTGTGTGAATGGGTGAATGTGGAAATACTGTCAAAGCGCTTTGAGTACCTTGAAGGTAGAAAAGCGCTATACCCATTTATTATATATATATATATATATATATATATATATATATATATATATATATATATATATATATATATATTGCATTCCATTATAAACTCTTTTTTTCAGTTTAAGAATATGATGTAGACAAAAGCTCTGAGTCTGTCTGCATAAAACCAAATATATTTTAAAGTAAATTATTACATATTGTTCTAATGTGTGGCGCCTTGAAACGAGAGTATGTTGACTGACAGTCAAAAAGTAACACGTCTTCCTTCAGTCGGTCATTTCACAGTGTGATGCATTTTTATGTGTAAAATGTAGAAATCTCCAATCAAATGGCAATTTTGGAGCAAAAAATGTGCAATTATGTTTTTTTCTCAAAATCGTTCAGCCCTAGTCAGTGTGCACCGCTCTGAAGCAGCTTCTGGTCAAAATAACATCCACACGGCGGACATGAATCCATGAAAATATAGAGAAGCTGTCGAATGTACTGTCTGTTTCAGTTCCTTCGTTTCTCCTGACTACAAATCAGAGATTCGAGCATTAGCCTTGTTCACTGGGTCTTAAAAGCGACCTTTTATGCAAAACCAACTTTTCTCACTATCGGTACCTGCTTTTGTGTATTTGGGATTCCCATAAGTCCACAAAATTTGAAATCAAAATGTGGAGGCATTGCAGAGATATTTATAAACAATCTTGCCTACCTTCCTCCAAAAGAGAATTTGCTCTGTCCTGTGACAATTGACATCAGCGGATATCACCATATATGGTAAAAATTTACCCAACAAGCTTTGCGCCAGTCCGCCATTATAGTCCGACTTTGTAGTCAATAAGCTCCTTCTTTTTCTCCTTTCTCTTGTTGTGGGGCAGACTGGTTCGTACATGCGCATATAGTTCAGTTCAGTTCAGTTTGAGTTTATTTCGAACATGCAAGTATACAACATGATACATCACAATCTCCAGTTTCTCTTTTCAACATGTTCGAAAAGGAGTAGGAAGAAGCAGAGCTTATTTAATCCTACCCCTTTTCTTTTACATAACAGTTGCTAAAACTTTTGTTCACTTCCTGTTCTCAATTTATTCACAATATACTCCATAAGTAATCACAATAAAATAAGTAAATAAATAATAATTGGTGAAGTAAGTTACATTTCATATGTTGAAATAAGTAAGATTATTTTGTGAGTGAAAGAATGAAAGAATGGATGAGTTAAATAAATTCAGAATGTTTATCATGGTTCTTCTTCTTTGTACTTTGTAAACACTTTAAGTTTGAAGAGTTTCTTGAAGTGGATCATATTAGTACATTGTTTGATTGCTTTGCTTAATCCATTCCATAATTTAATTCCACATACTGATATACTGAAGGTCTTAAGTGTTGTACGTGCATACAAATGTTTTAAATTACATTTCTCCCTAAGATTATATTTCTCCTCTTTTTTGAGAAGAATTGTTATATATTCTTGGGTAGCAGGTTATAGTTTGCTTTGTGTATAATTTTAGCTGTTTGCAAATTCACTATGTCGTAGAATTTCAGAATCTTTGATTCAATAAATAAAGGATTTGTGTGTTCTCTATATCCAACATTATGTATTATTCTAACTGATCTTTTTTGTAACACCGTTAATGAATGAAGTGTACTTTTGTAATTATTTCCCCATATTTCTGCACAATAACTCAGATATGGTAACACTAGTGAGCAGTAGAGAATATGAAGTGATTTTTTGTGCAGAACATGTTTTGCTTTATTCATTATTGACGTGTTTCTTGCTACTTTATGTTGTATATTTTTTACGTGAGATTTCCGGTTCAATTTATCATCAATCATTATACCTAGAAATTTGGTTTCATTTACTCTTTCAATTTCTATTCCGTCTATTTGTATTTGTGTTTGACTTTCTCTTCTACTGTTACCAAATAGCATTATTTTAGTTTTACTGAGATTCAACGATAGTCTGTTTTTGTCAAACCATCTTTTTAATTTGTTAATTTCTTCTGTTATTATTTGTAGTATCTTCTGTGTGTTCTCTCCTGAACAAAACGCTGTTGTATCATCCGCAAATAATACTAACTTTAAATCTTTTGTAACTTTACAAATGTCATTTATATATAGATTGAATAATTTAGGTCCTAGTATTGATCCCTGAGGTACACCACAGGATATATTTAGCGTTGTAGAGGTGTGTTCGCCTACCTTCACGTATTGTTTCCTGTTCGTTAGATAACTTCTTATCCAGTTTAAGACTAACCCTCTGATGCCATATCGTTCTAGTTTTTTGATTAAAATATTGTGATTAATTGTGTCAAATGCTTTAGTTAGATCCATAAAAACTGCTGCCGCACATTTTTTATTATCTATAGCATTGGTAATTTCTTCTGTAATTTCAATTAAAGCCATCGAAGTTGAAACATTAGCTCTGTATCCATATTGATTTTCTTCGAGTATTCTATTTTTATTTATGAAACTCTCTAATCTGTTATTGAACAGTTTTTCAATGATTTTAGAAAATTTTGGAAGTAAGGAAACAGGTCTATAGTTTGTAAATTGATGTTTGTCGCCAGTCTTGTAAATTGGTGCAACTTTAGCTATTTTCATTTTGTTTGGAAATATACCTGTTTGAAATGGAAATATACCTGTTTGAAATGATAGGTTACTAATATACATTAATGGTCCTGAGATCTCTTCAATAACCTTTTTTATCGTTTCCATATCAATTTCATTACAATCAGTTGAAGTCTTGGATTTACATTTTTTCACGATTGTAACTATTTCCTCCTGTGTCACATTACTGAGGAACATGGAGTTGGAATTTCGCTCTATGGTATCATTATAGTCCTCAATTGAAACTGGGTCTGGAATCATTTCTTCCAATTTTGGTCCAATATTTACAAAATAATTATTGAAACTTTCAACTACTTCCTTTATGTTGTCATTTTTTTTATTTCCGTCTAAGAAGTATTGAGGGTAGTCCCTCTTAGTGCCATTTTTAATAATGCTATTGAGGATGCCCCATGTTGCTTTCATATTAGTTTTGTTCTTGTCCAATAATTCACTGTAATATTCTTTTCTACATAATCGTAGTATGTATGTTAACTTGTTTTTATACTTTTTGTACTTAATTTCTGCCTCTGTAGTTCTTTGTGCTATAAATTTCCTATATAGTGTATTCTTCTTCTTACAAGCATTTTTTAATCCTTTTGTCATCCATGGTTGATTATTCTTTCTCTGCTTATTACTGAGTTGTATCCATGGACAATGTTTGTTATAAAGTATTATGAACTTGTTTAAGAAATGTTCATATGCTTCATCAACCTCATTTTCATTGTACACATTGTCCCAATCTTGCTTTTGTAGCTCAATTTTGAAAGCAATCATCCTCTTCTCTGTGCACAGTCTTCGAAATGTCCTTTTGTCTTCCGTGTTCTTCTTGTAGTTTCCATCATATATTGTAAAAACTGGCAGATGATCACTAACATCGGTTATAAGTAGACCACTTGTAGTGTTATTATCAAAATCATTGGTAAAAATATTATCAATAAGCGTGGCACAGTGTCCTGTAATTCTGCTTGGCTTTGTGATTTTAGGATATAAACTGATGCTGTACATTGTATCAATGAAGTCATCAATAGACTTTTGCTTGTTAGGGTTCAATAAGTCAATATTAAAGTCACCACATAAGAAAATTATTCTTTGCCCATTGTCCATGTAAGTAGCCTTGATCCATTCTTCAAATGTTTCTATACTTGACTTAGGTGATCTATATATACAACTGATGAATATGTTTTTGCTTTTTTCCTGACATATTTCAATTGTTATACATTCTAAGATATTATCTATAGCAAATGACATGTTTTTTACCACTTTGTAGTTCAGGTTCTTCATCACATACACAGCTACTCCTCCTCCATTTTTGTTGTTTCTGTTGATGTAGTTTAGTTCATATCCATCCAGATCAAAATCTATTCCTTTTTTATCATCAATCCATGTTTCCGTGACAGCAATCACTTTGAAGGGTTCGTTGATGTGTTCTAAAAAGTTCTTAATATTGTTGTAGTTTGCATACAAGCTTCTGCTATTAAAATGAATAATTGACAATTTGTTATCACATTTAATGTTACTGTTATATTGATCATCCGTATAATAAAAACAATTATTACTGAAGTGGGAGAAAGAGAAGAGAAGTGGATCTATATCATTTTCCAAATCCTGGTTTTTGTGATCTTTGTTGCAGAAATTTTTTAGTTCCATGTTTTCTTGTTCAACAATCTTTGATGTTGTTTCAATAATCTCTATAAGTGTAGGTGGATGCAATTCTGAATCTAGGTCCTCTTGTTTAGTCGTCCCTTGGAACATAGTAGTGTTGATGCTGAATTTAGGTGCTTGTTTTCTGTCAGAGTCCATTATCATCGTTGTTGTGGAAGCTGTGTAGACTTTAAAAATTGTCCAGGTCCTTGATGTCATGGACAGCAAGTACTTTTGCTTCTGGACCTCCATTCAGCTTCATGTAGATTTTACAGTTGGCGCTCCAAGTTCCCTGGATTTTTCCCTGCTTTCTCAAGTCGCGTGCTTTCTTGGCGATTCCAGCATTACGTTTTGTGAGATGCTCATTCATGTACACATTTGTTCCCTTCAGCTTCTTTCCCTGTCTCAGCAATGCCATTTTAGATTTTCTGTTTACAAGTTTCACGAGCACGACTGGAGTGGCGTTGTTGTTTCTTCCGTTCAGTGGGATGCATGTTTCGATGGTATTAATGTCAATTTCAATTTCTTTTGATTGCAGAAAGTTGACCACTTGCTGTTCTGCTGAGACCATATCCATTTCATCTGGTTCACCTTCATTATTCACAGCTTTCGCATAGGATCTTGGTTTAATTCGGTGCCCTGTCACGATGATATCATTCATCCGTTTATCCTGATCCATTCCATCTATGATATTCTTCAGCATGTTGTTGTCTTCTTGAAGGATCTTTATTTGTTTACCCATTTCAGTGGCTTCATTATTTCTGATGGTTTTGTGAGATTGCAGACTTTCTATACATTGCTGCAGACTTTTCACATCTCGTCTGTGTTCTTCTTTCATTTCTTTCATTTCTTCTTTCCATCCCTCCACCGTGTAGTTCCATTCTTCTTTCATTTCTTCTTTAAATTCATGGAATAGTTTTTGTAGTATCTCTTGTTGATTCCCATCATGTCCTGTATCCAGCCTCAAATCTTGTTCAGTCTTTCCTTTAGCTTTTGGCATCGCGGCAGTCGATGACGTCAGTGCCTCTTATGTCTTAACGGCAGTTACTTCTTTAGCAACTTGCGGTACTTTTAACTTGTTTTTTCAACAATTTCGTACCTTGCGCCGTTCAGAGATCAATTTTGGGTGTCAGCCTGTCAACTTATATCACTCTGCGACGTCGGAATCACTTTAAAACAGCTGTAAACTCGCCGTAGCTTTTGGTTGCCAGGCAACCGCTTTGAACTGCGGCAAGGCGCCGTTGGCTTGAGGCTAACGGCTCTTCCAACTCGCCTTATTTCAGCGTATCTGTGCCTCTCAACTGACCAATATCAGATCGAAGATGCCAGGTGACTCTCCTGTGGCTGTGATCACAAATCAGTGGTCAAAATCTTCAGACTTAACAAAAACTCCGGTAGCAGAAGCGGAGCGTTTTTCTTTTGCGTCCTCTCTCAATGACAGGAAGTGACGCATATATCTTCTTCTCTTGCCATTTTTAATACATAGTAGCGTACAGTTCTAACTTATATCCATATGGAAGCGCTCAAAACTACAACATGGCGAACGAGGAGAAGATGCTGTCAAAGTGGAGGCACGTAAATAAGACCGTGCACAAAACTGCACATCCTGAAGAGACGGTCAGAAAGCAGCCTGAATGTGGTCTGTAAAACATAATCTTTGCAAAATTTTGACCCAAGAACCACCATTACATGTTATGTAGACCAAAAGGAAGTGTTTTAAATGTCCAAAAGAAGTTATAATGTGACACCTTTAAGCAGACGTACATGTCATGTTGCTATCAACTCTCAAAGGTCATTCAAAGACATCTGACAACAATTTATTAGTTCCTATTCTTACATGACAAAGAAGCAGCCTGATGTACAATAGAATTATATTATTTCATATAACTACTGTAGTACTGTTTGTAGTACATTAGATCAAATAGATTTTCAAGCAATACTTCTTAACTAAAAGTTAGTTTTTCTTTTTAAAAGACTTGTTACATGTTAAAATTGGCGTGGTTTTACATTGATTAAACTAATTTCTGTAACGATTCGGTCATGTCTTTGCGTTGGTCGTGTTTCTCAGGATGCAAAATGACAGACAAGAATCAGCAGAAACATTGTGCAGGTAAGAATGCTTATTTAGAACTTAGAAAAAATACAAAAGCAGCGTGCCGAAGGAAAGCATACACGAATATCAAGGTGCCTTGCATAGGATGAAAACAAAACAAATGTAGTAGCGTCAGCAAACAAGGAAAACAGCTAACGTTAGCAACAGGCAGGCACCAAACGTTACTGTCACCAGTAACAAACAATGGACTTGCAAGGAAGGCAGGCTGACACAGGTCTATAATACTCTTGATCAGAAGCAGGTGAGCCTCCCAATCGCTAATCAGAGGCAGGTGAGATTAATTAGCACTCGAGAAACTAGAAAATAAACAAAGGCAGGATTGCTGAAACAGAAATAGACCTCAAATCTCGGAAATGACCCGAAGTGACAGGTCATGACAATTTCGATCCATTTCAAAGGGCGGGGCTGATTTGAGATTTGAGTATTTTGAGTTATAAGCTCGGTCGAAGAACCGATTTACCTCGTTCGTTGAGGTAGCGCTGTATTGTATTAAAATAAACTTTAATAGTTCCCCACTGGGATCTGATATCATTCTAAAAGCCCCCAAACTGAGCAGCATAGCTCCCCCTTTAAAAAGGGCCAAGCAATTCAGAGCTGCTTGTGAATGAAGACCCTCTCTCTTTACCATACACACACTCTAGGTCGCTTTCACTGTCTGAAAACAAACAGGCAGAAGTAAATGTGAGTAATGTGTCTGCAGTAAAATCAAACACTAAGCTCCAAACCAAGCGTGAATGAGTGAGCTCTTGATGGGCTGTACACGCTCTCGATGTGGTACCTTACCCTCATGCATCATCTGAGATGATGGCTCAATGGCACAAAAAATGGGCAAACAAACGAATCAGCAAATTGAGATATGTACTCGAAAAAATATGTTCTACAAATGAGTTTATTATTCTGGTATATTCAAGGGTGTCATAAATGACTAGAAAATTATTATCTTGACCACTGTTGACTGTGGTGGGTTAGATGTACAGAGCATAGGACTGTGACTGAAGAACATGTCTATAAGCTCTCTGACGGTGTCAACAGAACTAAGCATTATTTTTGTCAATGTAGAATTATTCTAATGATTTAAAGGGGAACATTATCACCAGACCTATGTAAGCGTCAATATATACCTTGATGTTGCAGAAAAAAGACCATATATTTTTTTAACCGATTTCCGAACTCTAAATGGGTGAATTTTGGCGAATTAAACGCCTTTCTAATATTCGCTCTCGGAGCGATGATGTCACAACGTGGCGTCACATCGGGAAGCAATCCGCCATTTTCTCAAACACCGAGTCAAATCAGCTCTGTTATTTTCCGTTTTTTCGACTGTGTTCCGTACCTTGGAGACATCATGCCTCGTGTGTTGTCGGACGGTGTAACAACACGAACAGGGACGGATTCAAGTTGCACCAGTGGCCCAAAGATGCGAAAGTGGCAAGAAATTGGACGTTTGTTCTGCACACTTTACCGACGAAAGCTATGCTACGACAGAGATGGCAAGAATGTGTGGATATCCTGGGACACTCAAAGCAGATGCATTTCCAACGATAAAGTCAAAGAAATCTGCCGCCAGACCCCCATTGAATCTGCAGGAGTGTGTGAGCAATTCAGGGACAAAGGCCCTCGGTAGCACGGCAAGCAATGGCGGCAGTTTGTTCCCGCAGACGAGCGAGCTAAACCCCCTATCAACCCTAGCTTCCCTGGCCTGCTGACATCAACTCCAAAACTGGACAGATCAGCTTTCAGGGAAAGAGCGCGGATGAGGGTATGTCTACAGAATATATTAATTGATGAAAATTGGGCTGTCTGCACTCTCAAAGTGCATGTTGTTGCCAAATGTATTTCATATGCTGTAAACCTAGTTCATAGTTGTTAGTTTCCTTTAATGCCAAACAAACACATACCAATCGTTGGTTAGAAGGCGATCGCCGAATTCGTCCTCGCTTTCTCCCGTGTCGCTGGCTGTCGTGTCGTTTTCGTCGGTTTCGCTTGCATACGGTTCAAACCGATATGGCTCAATAGCTTCAGTTTCTTCTTCAATTTCGTTTTCGCTACCTGCCTCCACACTACAACCATCCGTTTCAATACATTCGTAATCTGTTGAATCGCTTAAGCCGCTGAAATCCGAGTCTGAATCCGAGCTAATGTCGCTATAGCTTGCTGTTCTTTCCGCCATGTTTGTTTGTGTTGGCTTCACTATGTGACGTCACAGGAAAATGGACGGGTGTTTATAACGATGGTTAAAATCAGGCACTTTGAAGCTTTTTTTAGGGATATTGCATGATGGGTAAAATTTTGAAAAAAACTTCGAAAAATATAATAAGCCACTGGGAACTGATTTTTAATGGTTTTAACCATTCTGAAATTGTGATAATGTTCCCCTTTAACCATGTTGTATTAAAATTGTAAAACACACTATCACTGGGCCTGCACTTCACAAAGTATGTCAGCCTGTGTGTACAGCTTGCATCAGCTCTTTGAAACAGGTTCAGATGTTAGTCAGTCAGCTTGGCCGTTTAATTGGTGTAATTAGTCTTTGTGTGCGCAATAGGGGTCTGATAGGACGGATGGCTTCCAGCCCGCACGCCCTCTCAGACCGTTTACCAACTGTGATAAATTTGTGAACCCGCTAATCAGACACATTAATCACTCCAGCCATAACACGCCATTCAACTGTTTGCTGTTGCATTAAGGCTTGTTATCTCCCTCGGAACCAATGAAGGGTGCGGTACAGACATGGGGCCTTACCTATACATGCACACACAGGTGCACGGAATGGCCCTTTAATTGCCATTGTAGAGTGTTTTTAATCAACTTTTACTGCGGACTGTCATGAAAAATGGCTAAGTTTTGTTGTTAAAGGGCTATCGGGTAGAAGTTTATTGTCAGGAGGAAGTGAGAAGGAAAACTTCATTTTCTCCCAATCTCCTTTAACACCAAAGTGACCTCCGGCTTGTTGGTCAATAAAGCCATAAGAGAGTTGCTCTCACGCCCTGATAGGACGATTGTTCACTGTTAGGCTGGGGTCTGTCCTTCAGGAAGCAGGTGGCTTTCAGGCCACCCTGAAGTCAAGCAGCTCCTCTAACCCTTTGAAGATTTTGCTCTTTTCCATCTTCCTCAAGCCTCTTTCTGTCTGATCCCTCTTTAGCCCCTCTCTCCTCCCTCTCTCCCTTTCTATCTGGTTTACTCATCCTATTCTTCAGCCTCTCTTTTATCCCCAGATCACTTCTTTAGCCTTTTGATTAGCATACCAAAACCCCCATGCATTTACCCCATAGTTTAAGTGCTATTAATGCTAATTGGAGGCAGGGCACTTCTTTGAGCATCACTCTGCAGGTCTGTTTGTTCACCTGGTGGGGGGGCTGTGTGCGTGTGCATGCGTTTGTTCACCCTGTTTGTGCCCCTGCTTTAACCCCACACACAAATGTGCACTACCCATCCTCACCTAAGGTTAGGGATGGGTACCTTTCACATTTGAATCGCTACAGTACGAATTCTACGGTACCTTGGTACCGAAGAAAATTGGTACTCTAGTCTACAGTACCAATTTCCAGTACTTTTGTGTGTATTAAAATGTGTTATTGAATCTACATGTTTTAACACTGAACTGTGCTGTCCAATTGTTATCTTGTTTTCTTACACTTCTGTGTCTCATTGCAAGAACTGTACTGCACTGTATTACATAGTAGACTTGCATGCAATTGCAATTCCAAGACATTAGATGACAGCAGTGTATAGTCGACGATGTATTGCCAGTCTTTGCTATTAAGCTGAATGTGCCAAGTGTTTTTCTTTTGTTGAGCCCTACAAAATATTTATACTGTAAGTATTGTGTTTAATACACACCAGCTGTTTGATTGTAACACGCATCATAGTTGTAGTTTTCATTACCAAATTTTTGGAAATGAATTGAATGAAATTATTTGAAATCAAAATGTAAAATTGCCAATGCTAATTTGTTGCATGTCTATGGCAAATTCAATATAGATTAGCATCGAGTTTGCGCATGTTGAAAAGTGGAGCCTACCTTTACTTTTGCGCGCCTTCTTCTTTCTCTGTTGACATGGTGAATTGTAACATTAGCTAAAGGCATTCCGGCTGAGTCTGTTCTGTGTGCTTGACCGCATGTTTCTCGGCCAAGTGCTTGAACCGGTGCCAATTATGCAACTGGATGTGACGCCATGTGCAACAAAGGTATCGAAAAATAACACTGTTGGATTTTACGTGAATCGGTAGCCAGTAGTACTGCCAAACTTTGGTCAGTGCATTTAATACTACCAAATTCTAGCCTATCCCTACATAAGGTAACATTTAATACATCTTTGTTTCATGTGTATTACAATTAATACCACACATGAACAGTATTCATTTGATAAATGTGTTTTAAAACAATTTAATAATGTAATTGTGTCTTCAAATCAATGTGTCTTAATGTTGGACAATTTATTATTCCAGCCTAATGGTGTTCTGTAGTAATTGTACATAAACATATGCAGTACAATTGTACTTTTCGCACCATTCGGTTAATGACAAAAATTGTAGCCAACATTGTGCTCTAGTTTTCATACACTATTTTGGTTATTGTATGGCCAAACGTTGTGTGTAATTAGTTAGTCTGTTAGCCAACATTTCATTCTGCAGAACTGTGCACCCCACAACTTTTTGTTTTTATTGAGTACAAATTCAATAAAGATCACATTGAACATTTATATCTTATTTTGCATTGTTTTCTGCACATAAGATTACTAATATTTTCCATCAAATTGTGTTAAAATTTTGGGTGTTTGTAACAGTTTAAATTGATTTATCTTATTTTTTATGGGGAAACAATTGCTTCTGTTTCCATACAATTAGTTTCTTGTGGGACATTTTGGAACTGATTACTAATGAAACCCGAGATACCACTGTATTAGAAATAACTTTGTGGGTCACATTGTGGTTGTCTATGATCATTCTTTTCTAGTTGATTTTGCGGTGGTCCTTGGACAGAGAGAATACCGTAATGACACATTTACCCATATTTTCTTTTTTAAATTCTTCTTGTATACTGGGATTTATTTGTAAAAAGGGACTATTATGTACATGTGATGTATTAGTTATTAATATTTTGAAAGCAAAAATAGTGTCAAATGTAAAACTACAGTTAGGTCATCTAATCACATGAAGTATGAGTACAAAACTTAAACGAGACACACCCTGGCCAAAACATAAGTTCCACATCAATAATAATACCTATCGTTTTATATAACAATTTTCTAGGTACTCAACGTACACTGTTGGAAAAAGCAGTGATGCATTAACTTTCTTATGTGCTATTTATACTGTAGGTTACAAGTTATTAACAGATCATTATGAATGGTTTAGGAAAATAATTGCATTGCAGGATTTTTTTTTCATAATATTGAAACTGCGATTGAATATGTGATTCAAAATCTATTTTGGGGCTGTTGTTGTTTTTTTCCATCACTCCATTTTCTACCGCTTGTCCCTCTCGGAGTTGCGGGGGGTGCTGGAGCCTTTTATCTAAACAAAATATTTGGTCCTGTAACGGTACACGCTTTTGCTTGGCATGGCAGAAGGCATAGTTTTAATTCCTGGCCATGGCTGCAGGAAGGGTGTCCAGTGTACAAACTAAGCCAAAATCCTAAATGATTTCTTCAAAGTTACTCATTATTGATGCTTTAATTCAGTTACGATCACGGCAAAACAGACACAAAGCGAGCGAACATGGGCGCTGACGTTGAATAACATCATCAAATTTCAATGCACTGATTGCTCCTGATCGATTTGTCTGTTTGGGCTACAAAGAGAGCAGGGGGCGTGTCTCTTTCTGGAGTAAAACAGAATATTCAACAGTGAAATGCGAGATATAAGTAGTTTTGTTGCGGAAAAAGTGATTTTACATCCTAGTAGAGAATGGTGTAAAGCAGGGGTGTCCAAACTTTGTCCCGCCGAAGTCTTCAGTGAGTCGAGACATCACAAGTTTAACAACTTATAGGGGAAAAAAGAGACACTCAAGAGGATAGTGATTGAATTGCCTTTATTAGTACTTGGCTAGTCTGATTTAATAAAAAAAAAATATATATATATATATATATATATATATATATATATATATATATATATATATATATATATATATATATCCATCCATCCATCTTCTTCCGCTTATCCGAGGTCGGGTCGCGGGGGCAGCAGCCTAAGCAGGGAAGCCCAGACTTCCCTCTCCCAAGCCACTTCGTCCAGCTCTTCCCTGGGGATCCCGAGGCGTTCCCAGGCCAGCCGGGAGACATAGTCTTCCCAACGTGACTGAGTAGTCTTGGGTTCAATCCCGGGCTCGGGATCTTTCTGTGTGGAGTTTGCATGTTCTCCCCGTGACTGCGTGGGTTCCCTCCGGGTACTCCGGCTTCCTCCCACCTCCAAAGACATGTACCTGGGGATAGGTTGATTGGCAACACTAAATTGGCCCTAGTGTGTGAATGTGAGTGTGAATGTTGTCTGTCTATCTGTGTTGGCCCTGCGAGGAGGTGGCGACTTGTCCAGGGTGTACCCCGCCGTCCGCCCGATTGTAGCTGAGATAGGCTCCAGCGCCCCCCGCGACCCCAAAGTGAATAAGCGGTAGAAAATGGATGGATGGATAGATATATATATATATATATATATATATATATATATATATATATATATATATATATATATATATATATATATATATATATATATATATATATATATATATATATTGAAATAAGGCTTTAACATTACAAAATATGGGAAAAGTGAAGCTCTGTGAATATTTTTCGAATGCGCTGTAGAAACCATAGCATCATTTTTTCCATCTTTCCGTTCTTAAATACCTCTTTATTGAATGTGCACGTGTGACGGGCATTTGTGCGAGACAGCTGTGATTGACTCTTCAAACGACAATTGTCACGAAGTTAAACTTTTAATTGGGACAAATACCGTATTTTAAGTCGCACCGGAGTATAAGTCACACCTGCCGAAAATGCATAATAAGAAGGAAAAAAACATATATAAGTCACACTGGAGTATAAGTCGCATTTTTTGGGGAAATTTATTTGATAAAACTCAACACCAAGAATAGGCATTTGAAAGGCAATTTAAAATAAATAAAGAATAGTGAACAACAGGCTGAATAAGTGTACGTTATATGAGGCAAAAATAACCAACTGAGAACATGCCTGGTATGTTAACGTAACATATTATGGTAAGAGTCATTCAAATAACTATAACATATAGAACATGCTATACGTTTACCAAACAATCTGTCACTCCTAATCGCTAAATCCAATGAAATCTTATACGTCTAGTCTCTTACGTGAATGAGCTAAATAATATTATTTGATATTTTACGGTAATATGTTAATAATTTCACACATAAGTCGCTCCTGAGTATAAGTTGCACCCCTGGCCAAACTATGAAAAAAACTGCAACTTATAGTCCGAAAAATATGGTAGACATTTTTGGTGAATCAGTTCTCTTAAACCACTATAAGTAACACATGCTAGCCTGCAGTTATTTTTTGTAATGCTGATACAGAACAATGTAATTGATATAGCCACAGTTTCTTTTGTATATATCTCGAGAAGTGGGAGGTCTTTTTCAAACCCCAAGGGTATTTTTTTTTTTCATTGTAAGAAAACTGCTTAGTTTTTTGTTCTGCTACAGTTAGCAGACATGCTACTGAAGGAGCAAATTGGATTGGTATTACAGTGTGTAAGGCTTCCCTTCCACCCTGATGAGCGCCTGCAAACAAATTGGATTGGTGGGGTGTAAATCTGAAGCAGCCTGACGAGCCGAATGGGCAAATTGAATTCTCACCAATGTAAATCTTTTATCAGCTCGCCCGGCGCCGCTCCTGCCGTTGCTTAAATCAAGTGATCATTCCCTGCTGTTCCAAGACGCATGCTTTCTCTATTGGCCATTTGCCGGCGCACCTAATCTGTTTTTGATGACTGTGTAAGGATGTCGTGGTACATATCGGCTACTGAGTCTTCCCCCTGGCCCGCGCCGCCTAAATTGCTCTCATTCTCGCTGTGATTCTGCCCCTCCTTCCCTCTTCTTCCACCAAACACTCTCACAACCTGCGCAGTTGGCAGATAAATATTGCTTTGATTAAGCTGTTTGCATGTGTTGATTCCAGAGATTACTCAGATGACTAGTCAAGCTAATGCACCTCCTGTTGTTTTCTGGAAAATACTTTCATCTCTTTGTGACATAAAGCAGATGATCTGATTGCTCGTATTTTTCAATCCTCTGCCATTCCATTCATTCATATTTCTAGTATTTTGTATATAAGATGAGGCAGTTAAAATGCATTCATGCTAATTCTAATAAGGATTATTTTAATCAGTAAGAGTCTTTATCAATGTGCATTACTAGCGCTGTTGTGGATTTCTGGATGTCTTTGTGTGAGCAGTCGAGAAGCAGCACATGTCATATTCCAACATGCAAGTATAATACATCTCAAACACACCTGTGTTCGCCACAGGACCGGAGATCCGCCTCCACAAGCCCAAAGAGTGTGCATTAACCTCCAGAGTTGGGCTAGAGCTATCTTTTAATCATCGAATAGTCCATTTATTAGTTTGTTTGATTCATCGAGTAATCGTATAAAACACACTTGATAACCTCAATAGATATTTTATGGAAAATAGCTAAAATTAGCACATATTTTTTATTTTCCATAACATTAATTATTTATTTCTAAAAATGCACATAATCAACATTGAAATTGCACTTTTAACATGTGTGCATCAATGGGAAAAAACCCACTATTGGCTGTTCACCACCACACAGATCACGACACCTACACACCAGCACTTTCATGTAAAGTACCATCATTGCTAAGAATCAGAATCAGAATGATTTTATTAATCCCCGAGGGGAAATTAAGATTTTCAGCATAATCCCATTCAAGAGCAGACAAACATTACAGGGAGACAGAACAGAATCGCTGACCGGTCTGCCAACTTCTGGCGCCCCTTACAAAAAAATGTGAGAAACAGGTAAACGCTATTCAGTCTAAGCCTGCGCCCCTGAAGAGGGGGTCCAGACTGAGACCAAGGAAAAAAACAACTCATAGTCATAGCACACATAAACATGTGTGTAAGAGGGAAACATCAAACATCGAAGAACACAAAGGACATTAAAGACTTTAAAAGAGCAGAGCTGATGCAACCAGCCATTTCTACATACAGCTGCAAAAATAAAACAACAAAAAATAATTAACCAATAATATATATTGCACACACACGATTGCACCATGCATAGACAAGCAACCAAACAAAAAACATAATTTCAACACCCACACACACTGTGGTATCCTCTGAGGTGTTCCACGCCATCGTCTGCTGGGGTGGGGGGAAAATGGCCAGAGACAGGAGCAGACCCAACAAAGCAACCAAGAGAGCCGACTCCACCCTCGGCCGCCCACTAACTCTCTTCCACCATAGTGATGAGCATTAGTACCTTAGAAGCACCATCGCACTGTGACAAATCACTGCCGTTGTGTCCTCAGGCAAGACACTTCACCCTTGCCCCCAGTGCCGCACACACCGGTGAATGAATGATAGGTGGTCGGAGGGGCCGTAGGCGCAAATTGGCAGCCACACTTCGGTCAGTCTACCCCAGGGCAGCTGTGGCTACAGATGTAGCTTACCACCACCAATGTGTGAATGTGTGCGCTGTGATTATCTGGTTGAAAGAAAAGTGCTATATAAATCTAATCCATTAGACGAAGCGCTTGTTGCAGCTTGCGCTCAAATTTGAGCCGGTGTTCTGGCAAGCCACGCACACTTCTGGAATCCATGCAACCCCTACATGTGTGTAACAAGGAATATGGAAATGTAATTGTGTCTCCCTGGGCGTGCATCTCTAACAAAGTAATCTTTCATGTGGAACACAGCTGCGGTAAAGATCAGCTCAGCTCATCAGCTGATCGCCAATCAATTAAAAAAGGCAAATATCAGCCCCCGATTTGATGCCATGTTCGGGATCAGGACATCTCAATTATAAACCTTGTCTATAGCAACCACTTGATTAACACAGCCAACAGCCACTTATTTTGCATAGCAGAATTATTATTTTTTTATTCCGTATAGCGGCTACCCTAATCAAAATATATTACAATGATGCATGATAATGATAGACTGAGTCTCAGTTGGTGTTATTGTTGACGTCCGAGACTGAATGGAGGCAGTGCATTCATGCTAACACATGCTGTCTTTCTTTCCTGCCATCACATTCAATTCTATTAGAAACACTATCAGCGCCATTTCCCATCCTGTCCCTCTGTTATGATACAACTAAGGCTGCACACCTGGCCGTACGTCATTGTCTTTTATACACACATGATCGCAACGACCATGCCTTTGTGCTGTCTTCTCCCCCATCAACATCCAAACTGGGCCAATACTTAAGGTGTGATAAATGTGCACAAACAGTACAAACTTTCAGAATACAAGCTGTCCTGCAGCACTTTTACCAAAGGTAAACATGGTAGGCTACATGCTAGTAGGAGATTGCAGCTACACAACAGTTAAGCACACAATAGAATACAAGCTAGACATACATAATAATGGGTGGGGAGGTTAATAAGGAATTATTTTGAAAATTGTTGGTAAATTGATGCATTTAAATGATAAATGGGTTGTACTTGTATAGCGCTTTTCTACCTTCAAGGTACTCAAAGCACTTTGACACTATTTCCACATTTACCCATTCACACACACATTCACACACTGATGGAGGGAGCTGCCATGCAAGGCGCTAACCAGCACCCATCAGGAGCAAGGGTGAAGTGTCTTGCTCAGGACACAACGGACATGACGAGGTTGGTACTAGGTGGGGATTGAACCAGGGACCCTCGGGTTGCCACTCTCCCACTGCGCCACGCCGTCCCTCATTTCAAATATTTTCTGTTACAGACTTAAAAAAAACAATGTTAATAAAGTTATATTTGTTGTAAGTTGACCTATATGGCTTTCTTATTTATTTTCTTTCATATTAATAAGGATACAATGTTATGCAGAGGTGTACTTACAGTTTTATAGACAAATGATACTATTTATTGTCACGGCAAAGAGTAGGGGGAAGCCAAATGTTTTCTTTTTCCTGGCGGGGTAACAGAAAATAATTGAAAAGCAGTGCCTTAAATAAACAATATTGCACTCTAAAACACGTGTTATTATAAACAAGTATCCAAATATTATAGCTGCATGTTACTTACAGGTACAAAGTGTCCAAGGTAAAAGCGTATTAGAAAGTATACAGAATCAAACATGTCCGTGGAAAATAAAATAAAATTGTACTATACTTCAACTTTCAGACACCATAAGTCCATTCCAGATGGTTAATACTCAATCAAAGTTTATTTAGCCCTTAATGACAAATGCCTCAAAGGGATAATAATAAATGGGTTAAGGGTTTTCATACCTACCATTGTTGTCAGTTTGAGTAATTTCACTTAATGATGTATTTTGTAACATTGCGCACTACAAAATAATAAATATATACAGTTTATGATTTGTGCTGATATCGTATGGGGTCAATATCAGTTTCAGCCAGGATTAAAGACTCCAATATGGATATCGTATTGGAAGTTAAAAAAAGTTGTATGTACCCCCTAATTTGAACAATTTAATACGGTTTAATCAAAGTAAAAACTGTTTTCACCTAGTATTGTACGGATTACCTTCACCTTGCACAAAAGCGTGGTATTGATTGTTTTGTCATTTGTAGTTGTTGGTTTTTTGGCTATGGCACAGTCTGCAATAGCGGACACGTGCAAATTTTTGGCACTTATGCAGATCCCAAATACACAACAGCAGTTAACGATAGGTAAGAAAAGTTGGTTTTGCATAATATTGTGAAACAAAATGCCAGTTATTATGTCTCCTGATAGGTGCCATTTTGAGGTCCTTATTAGGGTTGCAAAATTCCGGGAATATTCAAAGTTGGAAACTTTCCATGGGAATTAACAGGAATATGTGGGAATTAATGGGAATAAACATTAAATGCAACATGCTAGATGTCCTAAAGTTTTCAATGAAACATTAAAGTTTTGGTGTCATGTTCAGCATTTATTGAACAGGCGTCAGTCAACCTGCAGTCCACACGTGTCTCTTATTTAAGTGTTAATCCATACATTAGGCGCACGTGATTATAAGGCATTTTTGAGAAACTGAAATAATTTGAAGTGCGCCTAAAGTCTGAAAATTACGGTATTCATTGTGTTTGGCTTGTGTGTCCCCTCAGTTACCCGTACAGTGAAGACAGCAATCAGGGGAAGCAGTACATGAACACCAGATGCCCCGCCTGGTGTGACCGAATCCTCATGTCTTCATCTGCCAGAGACATGGTTTTAAAGGTGAGCTTTATATGGCTTTTATGCCATATTTTTAATTTAAATTCAGATGCTTTTACATGTATGATATTGCATAGTTATAGGGCCGAATCTACTAAAGGTGTATTATTGAAAGGTGCAAACTTGATAGTTCACGCAAAGCTGACCTACCAAGTTTGTGCAGAGAATTTGGTCTCTTTAATGGGCAAAAAAGAGAGTGCAATCCATTTAGCACGTTTGCCTTCATGAATATGCAGGATATACACTGATTTTCAGAACACCAGCAACACTGGGAGAAGGAGAGGAAAATATGATTATCATCATGACTAAAACTGTTCTGAGGCTGCTGTTTTGCATCTGTTATTAGCATGTTTGAAATCTGCAAACTGGCACAGTTAAGCACAGGGCTGTGAGAAAGGAGGCGATCACGCTGCAAAGAAAAGACAGAGAATACTTCATTATACGTGTGTGTTTCTGTCAGAAAAAAAAAAATTCAGCCATATACGAACCCCGTTTCCATATGAGTTGGGAAATTGTGTTAGATGTAAATATAAACGGAATACAATGATTTGCAAATTCTTTTCAACCCATATTCAATTGAATGCACTACAAAGACAAGATATTTGATGTTCAAACTCATAAACTTTTTTTTTTTGCAAATAATAATTAACTTAGAATTTCATTGCTGCAACACGTGCCAAAGTAGTTGGAAAAGGGCATGTTCACCACTGTGTTACATGGCCTTTCCTTTTAACAACACTCAGTAAACGTTTAGGAACTGAGGAGACACATTTTTTAAGCTTCTCAGGTGGAATTCTTTCCCATTCTTGCTTGATGTACAGCTTAAGTTGTTCAACAGTCCGGGGTTCTCCGTTGTGGTATTTTAGGCTTCATAATGCGCCACACATTTTCATCGACACTCTTTTACTATGAAGCCACGTTGATATAACACGTGGCTTGGCATTGTCTTGCTGAAATAAGCAGGGGCGTCCATGGTAACGTTGCTTGGATGGCAACATATGTTGCTCCAAAACCTGTATATACCTTTCAGCATTAATGGCGCCTTCACAGATGTGTAAGTTACCCATGTCTTGGGCACTAATACACCCCATACCATCACAGATGCTAGCTTTTCAACTTTGCGCCTATAACAATCCGGATGGTTCGTTTCCTCTTTGGTCCGGAGGACACGACGTCCACAGTTTCCAAAAACAATTTGAAATATGGACTCGTCAGACCACAGAACACTTTTCCACTTTGTATGAGTCCATCTTAGATGACAGTGGATTTCTGAAGTGTTAATGACCCCATGTGGTGATATCCTTTACACACTAATGTCGCTTGTTGATGCAGTACAGCCTGAGGGATCGAAGGTCACAGGCTTAGTCGCTTACGTGCAGTGATTTCTCCAGATTCTCTGAACCCTTTGATGATATTACAGACCGTAGATGGTGAAATCCCTAAATTCCTTGCAATAGCTGGTTGAGAAAGGTTTTTCTTAAACTGTTCAACAATTTGCTCACGCATTTGTTGACAAAGTGGTGACCCTCGCCCCATTCTTGTTTGTGAATGACTGAGCATTTCATGGAATCTACTTTTATACCCAATCATGGCACCCACCTGTTCCCAATTTGCCTGCACGTCTGTGGGATGTTCCAAATAAGTGTTTGATGAGCATTCCTCAACGTTATCAGTATTTATTGCCACCTTTCCCAACTTCTTTGTCACGTGTTGCTGGCATCAAATTCTAAAGTTAATGATTATTTGCAAAAAAAAAAAGTTTATCAGTTTGAACATCAAATATGTTGTCTTTGTAGCATATTCAACTGAATATGGGTTGAAAATGATTTGCAAATCATTGTGTTCCGTTTATATTTACATCTAACACAATTTCCCAACTCATATAGAAACGGGGTTTGTAATTTTATAAGTTTATTACTGATTGATGACTTAAGAGGGCTGATTAAAACTTGATACGTATAAAATGTCTGCTGTCGTTTTTTTCAACGGCGTTCGTTTTTTTTCATATAGGCGATATATTATATCCATCATATTTCATGCAAAATGCATTTTCTTGTGCCTGTAACATTCCAGCACACGCTCACAGTTAGTGCTGGCGATTCCCAGAGCGCACTTTCAGCGCGCTAAAAAATTGGGTTCCGTTGTAGATCGTACTGAAGAAATTGCCCAAAAAAAGTGGCATGTTATAGTTGTGTGCTGCATGTTTCAAAACACAGCGAAACACCACAAGTTGGAGCATGATAAAATGAATGTGAAGAAATGAGTCTCTGTGGTGACAACAGCGGGCTTGTAGTACATGCAAAAACCTTATTTAAATATTTATATCGATACTACAATGATCACATTGATATGTTTTACTATCACAAAATATCTTTTGTCATTTTTTTCCTATTTATAAACTCAGCAAATATGTCCCTCGACACGTAATAATTTTGATTATGCCCCTTTAACTACTTGGTATCAGATTGATACATAAATTTGTAGTATCACTCAAAACTAATGTAAAGCATCAAACAACAGACGATTAAGTGATTAATACAATTTAACAGAAGTGTAGATAGAACATGTTAAAACAGAAAGTAAGCAGATATCAACAGTAAATGAACAAGTAGATTAGTAATCCATGTTCTACCGCTTGTTGCTCATAATTTTGACAAAATAATACAATGAGAAATGACACAATATGTTACTGCATACATCAGCAGCCAAATTAGAAGCCTTTGTTTGCCAAAATTAGTTTTGGATTGCTGTATGTAACTAATGTTTAATGTATCATAAGATTTTTTTTTGATTAAAATAAAGCCAATAATTTTTTTTTTTTGTGGTACCCCGTATTTTGAAAAGTATCAAATTACATTTTGGTACCAGTATCAACATATTGGTATCGGAACAACTCTAGTTTGCATTCACTGTTTAGCCCTTGTTAACTGGATCTTAGTAGATCGCAACCAAAATTACTTCTCCCTAGAAATACTGGAGGTATCCACAACTCCATCGTTGTGATCCACCCTGTTGTAGCCTCTGTCACTTCACAGATGGAAGGATGAGGTGGCTGTGAATATTCATTCTGAGCACTAAGCCTCGGGGTCCCCAGAACAAGTAAATATATCTCAGAACATATAGAGTTCCTCGGGCCTCCGTCTTCTCCATAAAGCCACCGTTTGCAGCCTCCCCACGTGTCTGCAAACAGCCTGAGTTGCAGTCTGTTCTCTAATTTGTTTACTGGGTCATTTACAAAACGCCTCCATGCAGCCTTGCACTTTCCTCATTCAATTCAAATCAATCCAGGATCAACAGAAGCAAAGCGAGCCATTTCAGACCTTTGCGGTTGCATTCTGCACACACACTGGTGTGTAGAGCAGTGTTTTTCAACCACTGTGCCGCGGCACACTAGTGTACCGTGAGATATTGTTTGGTGTGAAATTATGTAATTTCACCTAATTGGTCAAAAAAATATGTTTTGCAATAATTATAATCTGCATATAATGTGCCGTTGTAGAGTGTCTGTGCTGTAGAACTCGGCAGAATAACCACGTAATACTCTCCCGTATCAGTAGGTGGCAGCAGGTAGCGAATTGCTTTGTAAGCCTACTTTGAGACAAGAGAATTAAAGATGCATGGATGGTTATGGTTTGAATTCATATCGAACAATTGCGTCAGGTATTTGTTGAGAACGACTTTGTATTGTCAATATAGACCAGGGGTCCCCAAACTGCGACCAGATCCGGCCCGCCAGCGTCGAAAATCCAAAGTCCAAAAGTTTTTTTTGGGGTTGTTTTTTTTCAAGCCGTCCTTTCTAATCCATTTTCTACCGCTTGTTACTCTCGGTGTCTCCTAGTCGCTCAGGCAAATCATATTGTCTAAAAATGCATCTTCCCATCGATAACGTGACATCATCGCGCTCGGAATATATATATATATACCGGTATGTATATATATATATATATATATATATATATATATATATATATATATATCCATCCATTCATTTTCTACCGCTTGTCCCTTTCGGGGTCGCGGGGGGTGCTGGAGCCTATCTCAGCTGCATTCGGGCGGAAGGCGGGGTGCACCCTGGACAAGTCGCCACCTCATCGCAGGGCCAACACAGATAGACAGACAACATTCACACCCACATATATATATATATATATATATATATATATATATATATATATATATATATTAGAGATGCCCGATAAATGCGTTAAAATGTAATATCGGAAATTATCGGTATCATTTTTTTTTTATTATCGGTATCTTTTTTTGTTTGTTTGTTTGTTTGTTTGTTTTTTATTAAATCAACATAAAAAACACAAGATACACTTACAATTAGTGCACCAACCCAAAAAACCTTCCTCCCCCATTCACACTCATTCACACAAAAGGGTTGTTTCTTTCTGTTATCAATATTCTGGTTCCTACATTATATATCAATATATATCAATACAGTCTGCAAGAGATACAGTCTGTAAGCACACATGATTGTGCGTGCTGCTGGTCCACTAATAGTACTAACCTTTAACAGTTAATTTTACTAATTTTTATTAATTACTAGTTTCTATGTAACTGTTTTTATATTGTTTTACTATCTTTTTTTATTCAAGAAAATGTTTTTAATTTATTTATCTTATTTTATTGATTTTTTTAAAAAGTACCATATCTTCACCATACCTGGTTGTCCAAATTAGGCATAATAATGTGTTAGTTCCACGACTGCATATATCGGTTGATATCTGTATCGGTAATTAAAGAGTTGGACAATATCGGAATATCGGATATCGACAAAAAGCCATTATCGGACATCCCTAATATATATATATATATATGTATATACACAGCCCGGCCCCCGGCCAAATTTTTTTTAACCCAATGCAGCCCCCGAGTCAAAAAGTTTGGGGACCCCTAATATAGACTATTGAGTTTCGTTTTCAACATGTTCTGCTGGTGGTGTGCTCCTGGATTTTTTCATAGAAAAAAATGTGCCTTGGCTCAAAAAAGGTTGAAAAACACTGGTGTAGAGGACCAACCATTGCAGCTTTCAGCTGTGACAAGACATGCCGTGCATTGTACACCCAACAGCTCACAGCAGGGAGCCGCTCAGGAAGTTTGACTTTCTTTTGTCCACAACAAATGACAAATTCCTTTCTGACCTTTCTTCTCTGCTGACTGAAGCAACACTAAAACAATAACTTACCTTAGCGCAATTCCGAAAGATTACATGCACGCATCTGGACGGCTGTTTGCTCGCTTTCCTTGGAGCAAAAGCTAATTGCTGGTAATGCGGAGGACAGTTAGTGTGTCCACAGATTGGCTGATGATTCACTGAGCACACATGAGCATTACAGATTGTTGAGACATGGGCCTGTAAACAGGCCAGCGTGTGGCGTCATCTATCATGGCACGGTCGGTTAACTCGCCATCATGTTATTTTCTGCTTGCCGAGCCCTAACACGCCAAAGGTTGCCTGCTGGCTGTGCGGCGCGGCACCAGCTCCAGGAGCAACGGTAATGAATGTTTAGCCGAGCGAGCGCTCCTCCACTGCTGGAGGGCCCCGGGTAATTTGTTTATCTGTCTAAAGATTACGCAGCCTGAAAATCCGCAATTTTATACCGCCTTTGTAAATGATCAAGTGTGCGTTTGATGAATGTATCTGCGGGCTTTGGGAGGCAGCGGCTTGCGGGGCAGCTTGCAGACATATAGAGAGGTGCCAGTGCATGGCCCGCCAGGAAAAGGTAGCGGGAGGTGGCGCCGTTGTGCGTGCTGACCCCGCTCCACTGCAGGATTGGTCTGAAGTTAATTTGGATTTTGCTTTATGGTTCATTCTCAAGCTCTCTGTCTCTTTCTTCTGAACCGCCAGTGCAGCTCACCGTGCCACAACGTGTGTGTGAGGGCGCTCTTGGCTATTTAAAAACTCTTTAGTTCAACCAGACAAGTGTGATTTATTCTCCAGACTGTAGATAGACGTCTGCTTTGTGTGCACAGAGTGAAATTTAAACACGATTCCCTCAAATAGGCTCTCAGATTACAGTAGCAGTGCGTCAGATCTACAGGCAAAAAAACACACTTTATAAATGACTCCTGCTTTTCATCACTCTTCACTGCCCCAAGTTTGAAAGTGGATTTCAAAAGGTGTTTTCGGCTCAGTGGATAAAACTATAGGAGAACTCAGAACATGATGTTTTTAAAGTTATCTGAAGAAGTTCATCTGTTCCATTAACTTTTTTTTATTTTTTTACTAAAAGGACTTTGCAGTAACATGAGTCCAGAATCCCCTTCGTGTTAAGTAGGAATGGGCACCGAAACCTAGTTCCATAATGGCACCGGTGCCAAAGTAAACAGTAGAAGAAGTAACTACAGGTGCATTTAAATACAGCTGCAACAATTAATTGATTAAACGAAATAATTAAATATTAAAAAAAGCTCCTATTTATATTGTGTTGCATCTGTTAA
Organism: Nerophis lumbriciformis; assembly: GCF_033978685.3. Lineage (NCBI taxonomy): Eukaryota > Metazoa > Chordata > Actinopteri > Syngnathiformes > Syngnathidae > Nerophis > Nerophis lumbriciformis. The sequence goes on along the minus strand of NC_084549.2, from coordinate 40,410,739 downwards.
TTAAGTGTAAGTAATAAAAATGTACATAATCCGGATCGCATGAAGTGCCCGGGACATAGTTTACGCATGGTTTCTGCAATACAGCGCACATGAATATACATTGACGCTATAATGTGTGTTTTACCAGATTAATCGAACTAATCAATGGATTAATCACTTACTAAAATAATCGATAGCTGCTGCCTTGGTGCCTCATTTCCATGCTAAATGAATGGCGATATGGCTGAAAACTGTATCACGATATACGTTAATTATATTGATCGATACGGATAATTATTGACATTTTTTATGACTTATTTAAATACAGTAATACAATTTTCAACTTACCAAGGATGCTTTTTTGTCAGTGGAGAAGGCGTCTGGTAGCCAGGGGGTAAAATAATTTGAGACACTAGATGGCAGTAGTGTGTAAGCTATTAAACACTACACAGTAGTTTGGGAAGCAATTATTTAAACCGAGACATTGGAAGTGTCAGGATGTCTGCATTAAAACCAACAAAACTATAGACAAGTTTCTGTTATTGAGTTGATATATCAAGTTATTACAGTTTCTCTTCTCACTCCATGCAGAGAATCCACAGCAAAACAGAAAGACAGCGCAACCAAACTTGATAGTTGATACTTTTACTTGACTGGCTGTGAGCATGTCACTCCCATTGCTAAGTGACACTTCCTTTTTCCTGTTTAGTTGGCTTCCCAGAGCACGGGTGACTTGCAACAAATCTTGCTTCATAATTTCTTGTTTCTTCCGACCAAAAAATGTAAATGTATATATCTGATGTTTTATCGAACACATTTTATATTGATATCGACATGATATTGTCCTGACAAAAGCATACAGAGTTTGTCGTTGTTTTTTAACTTCATTGTTTCGCTTCCTCAATATGCACCAATGACGATTACAACGAGTGAGTTTGCATTGGCGAACCTCTCGAAATTATGAGTATCGAGTAGCAAGTCGTTTTTGTCGTGTTCTGTATTTCTACAATAATCATGAAAATTTGTGGTGGATTTTTTTTCTTATTTTGAATGGATTGCTTAAATAATTATTTAATTTACATAATTGAAGTATTTAGATTTATGTCTGTTCCACTTGAATGTCACAAAATTTCATAAAAATAAAAATATATTGTTTTTTAAATGTGCATGTTTTTCATTTTAAAGTTAAGGTTCAGGCACCGTTTAAGCACCGGTGCCATTTTTGAAGTACTGATTTGATGCTACTATTGGTTAAAATTCAAACAATACCTATCCCTATTGTTAATGGATGGTAGATTATTGAAAATAAGTGTTTTTTTCCTGTTATGACTTCTACTGCTCACCTGACACAGACGCATGCTCTGTTTTAGTTGTATCTGACTGATACAAGTTAATCCTGTTAATTGTGTTTAATGATGCTGGTAGAATGACTGCTCATGCATGAATGTGAGTAAAAAAACAAAAAGATATTCTGTGTTTGGTGTGCCATATATAGACAAACTTTCATGTAACTACATGCTGTTATTGTGTTTCTTTCTCTACTGTTTTTCTCTTTTTTATATGTATATATCTGCAGCCAGAAAACGAGGAGAGGTCTCTAATCTATGACAACGTCGGGCCCAATGTCTGCATGGGCGACCACAAGGTAAAAGCAGGCTCTGTGTGTGAAGGAAATTCAGGGTTTTCAGTTCCGAAAAAAATAATTGTTAGTCAATTAAAAATGCATCCTTGATTTTAGATATTGAATAATAATTGGATTTGTTTGAATATAAAGAAAATATCAAATAAAAACCTACATGATATAGTTTTTCATTGTTGTAAATATTTATCATTTATATTTATAATTATTGTAACTGAAATATTCGCTATATAGTGTTAGTTATCCTGTTTACAAAAATATATTTTCTTTACCTTGAGTTCAGATAATTAGTATTTTTTTATATTATTATATTATCATAAAAAGTACATTTATTTTGATATTTCATCATTAACTGATGTGCTGATGTGTGCGCTTTATTAATTACAATAAGTAAAATTACATGCCAACGTGAGTTGACATTTTAGATTTGTCTTATTTCAAGCTGTGTATGTCAGATTTTAGTGCATAATATTTATGATAGCAGAAAGTGCCTGGTCTTAAAAATAATTATATATACTATATATATATATATATATATATATATATATATATATATATATATATATATATATATATATATATATATATATATATGTGTTTTTAGCAGTGTTATTGCATTTAAAGTAACATTTGATTTATTTCATATCATTACTCCATTTCTTTTTAAATTGTTGACTAATAAGAAAAAAAGTTAAATCAATGAAACACTGCATTCAAGCTTCCATGTTGACTTTTTTTTAGTAATTATCTGTCACTTTCAGCCCAAAATAATTTAATGCCTTACTTTTCTTTTCTTCTTTCTAAAAAAAAAAAAAAAAAGTGTTCATATTCACCATAAACATGCGCTGACACTTTCAGTTCCAGCAGAGAACTGACAAAAAAAGACAACCTTTTCTGTCAGTTGCTATGGTGAATGGTAGAATCGGTGCTCCTTAATTGTTTTTTACTGTGGTCTTAACTCAGAGTCACATATTCAGAATTGGTTGAAGTAATTCCGATCAGTTGTTCCGGAACCTGACATTCAGTTTCCCATCCCGAGGTAAATCAACTCAGACTTTAGGTTTAAACTCAGAGTTTACCTGGAATACCTCCCCTGGTATAACTTCCAAAAATGCCTCTGATACTCGCCTTATTAATGATTATAAGTAACAATGTTATGGAACACATGCGGACAATTAATAATCATTAAATGTTTTAGTTAGATGAATCAGTACATTTTAAAATGGGTTCCTATCAAGAATACTTGCAGGGGGACGGAATTTTTTAAATATATTTTTCCATTTTCAAATAATTTTGTAGATTTTCAGCTCACATTTAGTGTAACTTCTCCTTCATCTTCAAATAAGATGTTGTATTAATTGGGTGCAAGACACTTTTTTTAGAAAGTGACAAAAAGTGGCTGAAAAAGTATTTTTTTGTTCAACAAGCAAATATATTTACCCTGCACGTAACTTGTTTGTAAACCATTCATACAAATGCTCATGAAGCCTGTTTGTCTTAGCAACTATGTATATATATATATGTATGTATGTGTATATAGATTTATATTCATAAATGCAGGTATAATTATATGTATACAGGCATATATATATATATATACATATATATATATATATATATATATATATATATATGCATATATACAGGTGAGTATATATGTCAATATACAGATATATATATATATATATATATATATATATATATATATATATATATATATATATATATATGTATATATATATTAGGGGTATAAAAATTAATCGGTACAAACAGATAACCGATTTTAACTTTAGAGATATGAATACATCGTTTGGCGAACCTTTGAATCAATATACATAACGCGTGGATCGGTCGATGTCCGATTGGAAAGTCACAAATCAGTTCATTGTAGATCTGATACAAAATATGGCCACTCGAATCTTGCGATGCTTCTGTGATGACGTAATACGAGCGTACCGTTATCGTTTACGAATGACAACCACAGAGCAACTTAGGAGACAGCACCTTATAGTCCGAAAAATACGGTATGTATGTATGTATATATATATACACATATATATATATATATATATATATATATATATATATATATATATATATATATATATATATATATATATAGCACAGCACATGTACATTTTATAGTGTTGAAATTGCAAACAGGTTAGCGTGTATATGAGTGAAAGTCCACATTAAGTTCCAGTGGTGCTGACGTCTGCCATGTGACTTACAGTATTTCCAGTATCGATGATACTGTATGACATTTATTGCTAACAAATGTATTGCAGAGGAGCCGAGTGTAAGACGAGCAGCCCCACCCCTGCCACCCCCACCCTGTGAAGCGGCCGCTTCAGTGTGCGCCCTGTCAGACATCAGCCCTCGCGCTGAAAGAAAAGGCGCCTCAAGTCGGGTCTTTCATCAGGACTCGGTGCGACATAGGCGCTGGCGTGTGTGTGTGAGGTGACCCCAGCAGGCACATACTGCGGCGGCCGTCACCTTTCAGCCACACACTGGTGCTGAAATCCCAGTTGGCTATGTTTAAAAAATGTCCCACATTGTTAGCGCATGGGCTCTAAAACACACGGCCTCTGGTATGTGAGTTTAACCTCTAAGTCACACGGCGGCAACGAGAGCTTCCACTTGTCGAACAGGACATTCATAATAAAGTCTTCAGGAACTGCTTTCTTCTGGCTAGTTTGTGCTCCTCTAACTGTGATTTGTCTCTGCCCCCTGCCAGCCTGTTTTCCTGTCCTTCCGAATAACAGCGGGGGCAGGTAAACCTAATGCAAATAAGCACAAGTGTTGTGTGGTGCAGTGATGTCGTGGTAAATATTCATTTTTCTTTCTTATCTTTATTCATTATTCTTTATTTTGTTGTTTCAATCACTTTGGACACACTAATCCCATTTGAAGAGGATTGTTTCCAAACACCATATATGGACAAAAGCATTGACACACTGAAAATATGTCTTGAAAATGTATTGATCATTTTACTCATCAATGTGAAAGATGCTTTACTATCTGAAACACTCAAGTACAAGATATTGTTATTCTGCATATAAAGTGAATATTACCATAAACATGGCAGCAAGTATACTTGTGTGTATATACAAATATACTACTTAAGTGCCAATTTAACTGCAGTTTCAAATCAGCATGTGCAGGTTAGCCATAATAGCTCATTTGTTTATTAGTCAAATGTTATTTATAAAATAAACACAGCTGTCATTGCGACTAAAATGATATTAAAGAACGTCAATAAAACCCCACACATACTTAGTGTGCATATTGAAGTGTACTGACTATAAATTATTTGATTTGAGACATGTTAAGAATAATTCATGTTTATTTGGAGACTCTTATTCTGAAAAGTTGTACTTTGTAAGTGACTGGTAATAGTGGCGGAAACACTCGATTCTGTTTCCTTGAAGTCCATCCATCCATTTTCTACCGCTTGTCCCTTTTGGAGTCGTGGGGGGTGCTGGAGCCTATCTCAGCTGCATTTGGGCGGTAGGCAGGGTACACCCTGGACAAGTCACCACCTCATCACAGGGCCAACACAGATAGACAGACAACATTCACACTCACATTCACACACTAGGGCCAATTTAGTGTTGCCAATCAACCTATCCCCAGGTGCATGTCTTTGGAGGTGGGAGGAAGCCGGAGTACCCGGAGGGAACCCACGCAGTGACGGGGAGAACATGCAAACTCCACACAGAAAGATCCCGAGCCCGGGATTGAACTCAGGACTTCTCAGGACCTTTGTATTGTGAGGCACATGCACTAACCCCTATTCCACCATGCTGCCCTGTTTCCTTGAAGTCAATCTGGTAATCCATTCACTGGAGTTGCTCGGTAAAAGCAAATAACAATTAGAGATGATAAATGCGTTAAAATGTAATATCGGAAATTATCGGTATCAGTTTTTTTATTATCGGTATCGGTTTTTTTTTGTTATTAATATTCTGGTTCTTACATTATATATCAATATATATCAATACAGTCTGCAAGGGATACAGTCTGTAAGCACACATGATTGTACGTGCTGCTGGTCCACTAATAGTACTAACCCTTAACAGTTAATGTTACTCATTTTCATTAATTACTAGTTTCTATGTAACTGTTTTTATATTGTTTTACTTTCTTTTTTATTCAAGAAAATGTTTTTAATTTATTTATCTTATTTTATTTTATAAAACATTTTTTTAAAGTACCTTATCTTCACCAAACCTGGTTGTCCAAATTAGGCATAATAATGTGTTAATTCCACGACTGCATATATCGGTTGATATCGGTATCGGTTGATATCGGTATCGGTAATTAAAGAGTTGGACAATATCGGAATATCGGATATCGGCAAAAAGCCATTATCGGACATCCCTAATAACAATCCAAACAATACTGCAACCTTACAGTAGGATTTAACAATATCATTATAAAATAATTTTGTACACATTGAAAATGTGCAAAGGTAACTATCTTCTCTTCCAAAATAAAGCCTGTTCACTAATTGGTATACAGGAACTTATGAGCCAATGAAGCTTTAGGACTTGTGAGTTGGCGGACTGCGTGGGTTCCCTCCGGGTACTCCGGCTTCCTCCCACCTCCAAAGACATGCACCTGGGGATAGGTTGATTGGCAACACTAAATTGGCCCTAGTGTGTGAATGTGAGTGTGAATGTTGTCTGTCTATCTGTGTTGGCCCTGCGATGAGGGGTTGACTTGTCCAGGGTGTACCCCGCCTTCCGCCCAAATGCAGCTGAGATAGGGACCCTGAAAGGGACAAGCGGTAGAAAATGGACGGATGGATGGATTTGGTGGAGTTGCGGGTTTCAAGTATTTGTAAGTAAATGAAACTTGCGGGTTTGAAGAACTCATGAGTCAGTGAAGCTTGTTGATTTTGAGTACTCGTGTGGGATTGGAGTACACATGACTCAGGGACGCTCATGAGCTTGTCGATAACTCGGGTCAGCGAAGCGCGTGGGTTTCGAGTATCTGTGAGTCAGTGAAGCTTGCGGGTTTTGAATACATATGAGTGAATAAAGCGTGTGGGGTTTGAGTACCCGTGAGTCAGTGAAGCTTGCGGGCTCAAGTTTGTCCGTCCTCTTCTGTTCCGTAGCCATTTACACTCATTCACACTCATTCACACAAAAGGGTTGTTTCTTTCTGTTATTAATATTTCTGGTTCCTACATTATATATCAATATAGATCAATACAGTCTGCAGGGATACAGTCCGTAAGCACACATGATTGTATTTCTTGGGGACCACTGTCCTATGGGATATCCGCGGGGTCTTAAAAAGTCTAAAAAAGTCTTAAATCCAATAATTTGAATTTAAGGCCTTAAATTGTCTAAAATTCTCCTAAAATCTCATAAAAGGTCTTAAATACGATCTTGAAAGTCTTAAAAATCTATTGACGTTACTTTTATTTAAAACATGCATAAACTTCAGTCTCGCTTTGAAATGTTTCGATTTTTGAGGACGCTAAAACGTAACCTCTGATTTTACTTTGTCGTCGTATTTTTTGTCCGTATGGTCGTGAAAGGGTCTTAAATTATTTTCAAGATGGTCTTAAAAAAAGTCTTAAAATGTCTTGAATTTGACATGTTGAAACCTGCAGAGACCCTGATCCTAAACATTATTGCCACTTCATTTTACACACTGTTACAGTTTTAGATTTTTTTTGGACATATACCACAATAATTATGTACCGTGGGCCTAATACCGTGATAATATTGTACCAAGAGATTTTGATACCGTTACATCCCTAGGGTTTACCGTATATTCCCGACTATAAACCACACCGATATATATAAAGTACCCACTAAATTCTAGAAGGAAAAATGTTTTTTTATATACTATAGCCGCAGATATGTACAGTATGTTGTGAACTGATACATTTACATAGAAAGATTTGGTAAATGTTTATTTATATATCTTAATTGTTTCCAAACGGTGCCAGCAAAACCGCTGATCAAACAAAATTGAAAAGTCACTGATGTCTCTTTTCTCCCATTTTAATAAGGTTCAAGATGTTTGTCATGATTATTCTTCCTTGTTCTTTGGAAACACTTTGTGTTTGAACAATTTCTTAAATTGGATCATTGTAGTACATTGTTGGATTTCTTCGCTAAATCCAATCCCAACATTTTGCCGTTAGCGAAAAAAACTCCATAGATTGGCCGCACCTTTGTATAAGCCGCAGGGTTGAACGCTTGGGAAGAAAGTAGCAACTTATAGTTTTGATAATAAGTTATTATTGTCTTGTACAGAATGTTTCCAGTTTCCAAGTCAATGTGTGGTCAACAATGTGGTCATGTTCTTTATGGACTGATAAGGAAAATATGGGCTTCAAGTTCTTCTCCACCAAACTCCCATTTTGCAGCCTTAATTTCATGACGCATTCCTGTTAAAAAAAAATCTGCATGTATTTTAACAAAAATCCTGGCCAAGCTGCACAGCTTATGCTGACACTGCTGCGCTACATCAGGCAATCGAGTTTTTTCATCAGAATTTTCGGAATGTCTCCTTTATTTTCCCATGCAATTTTTTTAACGGAAAGGAACGTTCAAAATAAAAAACGCTTTAGAGCGTTTAAAATGTATTGATGAGCAGAACTATAAACATTCATTTCATTCAATTAAGAGCTGTGCTCCAATGCTTTTGTCCATATAAGTGTGACACGCTCACATAATGACTTAAAATGCACAACCTTAAAACCACAAACTTGAGCTTGCATTCAAGAAGCTTGACATATGTATTTATTTATGTATTTATTTATTAGTTTAAGACGTTTCCTTTCTTTCACCCCACAGGGAATTGTTGCCAAAGGGGGGAGAATATATTCTGTGAAGCGCCTCTGTGAGAACACAAGGAGAGAGAGAGAGAGAGAGAGAGAGACACACTCTCACACACACACACACACTCACACACGCACTTTCCACAAGCATACACTGAAGAAGAAGAACCAATACAAACTTTCCAGCAGTGCTGACTTGTCCTCTTCACACTTCATTCAATTGAAACCTCCCCCTTTTTTCCCCTTCCTCTCCATAAAACACTTGTTGAAATGTGGACCAGCACCCGAGAGCGAGGGCCTGGCTCCAGACAAGACACACATCGCTGACCTCACCGTTGCCATGCAACCCCCCCCCCCCCCCCACTTTTCCCTAACCCCTGCATTTGGGGAAAGAAAAAAGAAGATGAGGATGGACGCTGGATGGGCCTTGAAACTCTAAATCTTCACACAAATATCAGTCCTGCTACACAAACTTGTGTGCACACATGTAAGTGTTTTAAAGACAAATACGTGCAATGCAAAATAAGATGTGTGTCTATATTGTTAGTTATTTGTACAGTATAACTTTAGGGTTGTTACTGCTTCTACAACAAGTCTCACAATATCTTTATATGAATATTTATATATATGTATATATATATATATATATATATATATATATATATATATACATGTATAAATATACATGTATAAATATATGTATATATATATGTGTATATATATGTACGTATATATATGTGCATGTGTATATGTATGTCTATGTATATATATATATATGTATGTATGTATGTTTATATGTATGTATATGTATATATATATATATATAGGTATATATATATAGGTATGTATATATGTATGTATGTATATATATATATATATAGGTATTTATATATATATATATAGGTATATATATATATATATATAGGTATATATATAGGTATGTATGTATGTATACGCGTGTGTGTGTGTGTGTGTGAGTGTGCGTGTGTGTGTGTGTGAGTTTTTTGTTTTTGTTTGCCTGACACATCAGTCTCATTTTATTTTCTATACTTTTTAAAGAGATAAGTTATCTTTCTCCTTACCAAATGCTGTTTGGGAGAATTATCGCCTGTCCAAGAATGTTTTAAGCCGTGCCATAGAACCATGAAAAGTGTATAAGATCATATAGAGCAATCTCACGTTATCGCATTATTCTTAACTCTAACTTATTTCTATATTTCTGAATGTAATATTTTAGGTAGGCGTGGGTATCCTTTAGAAAAAAAGAAATCATTTTTGTTGCCAATTTTGTTACTGCAATATGGTGCCAAGTATACAGAAATGAAGTGTAAAAATTATATGTTTAAAAAAAAGAACCTCTAAATAAGAATCTGCTTTTATTTGCGTTCCATGTAGCCTGCAACAACAACAGAGTATTTGTACATGATTGTTTTGTTGTTCTGGATGGACTTTATTACACTACCTGTGTTCACTTGTCAGATTGTTTCAAAAATCACAATTCAATGATTTTATGTTTTGTTTTTTTGTTGTGATTGGAAATGTTAAAGGTGGGGGAAAAACATGCTTGTTTTTTCTTCCTGCTGCTCATCTTGAGCTGACTTTAGGATGTAAGACGCAGTTTTCCTTCACTCCTTCTTCTGAAAAGCAAATAGAGATTTGATTCCTTAGCCCCTGTGGACGGCCTGCATGGCCTCTATAAGTGATGCAGTTGTCAAGCAATAAACAACATTAGAGATATTCACCTCTTTGTCACGCTTCTTTTCTATATGAAATTATAATATTGCCAAACAAATTATTTTGTATTCACTGAAATAGAATACTAATTTAATTCACATTTTTTTGTGCGATTAAAAAAAATAGTGTTAAGTGATATTTTCTGAAGCAATAATACCATATGGAACTCATGTTAAAAATATCACCTTGTTTATTTTCATATCACAATATATTTATTTCAAATATATTGTCTACTGTAGAGAACCAGTGGTAAATTATTTATAGAAATGCAAAAAGTCACTTATTTAATAACACAGTTCATTTTAGATAATTATAATTTATGGATCAACAGTAAAAGCATTGTTAAATTATTTGTAGAAAAGCAAAATGTCACCTTATTTATTTTTATATCACAATAAAATGCATTTAAATATTTAATTAACGAACAAGTTAAGTTTATTTTTAATTGTAACAAAAATGCTTCCTAATAAGGGCTTCATTATGGCGGCATTAATGAGGATGCAGTACCCTATGGCGCACAGAGGGGGCGCGCCTCAACGCCTCGGCCTAATGCTCCTTTTTTATAAACATAAATTTGGCAGCAAAATAGTGGACATTTTTTGCAGTTCCTTAAAGTATAAAAGCTCAACTTAAAAAAATATATAATTATATATATACATATATTTACATTTGAACTCATATTTCCAATCTGTAATTTTGAAATATTGCTGAGAATTTAAAAGAACTATTGGTGGAACATTAAGAGCCTGTGCAATAAAATTGCATTTAAAAGTCGTTAAAATCAAAAATTAACATTATTAAAGGATATTAGTTTAATGAAAATCCAAGATTAATTTTAATCATACTGTATGAAGAAATTTACTTTTTTAATCCATATTCATATCTAACTTGCATTACCAATAATGACATTCAGGAATTTCAGGAATGTGTCTTTAATTTATATTAAGCCCATACATTAAGACAGAAACCATATTAAAAGAAAAGTTTGTTAAATAATTTATTTATGATACAAAGTGTTGTTTTTTTTCCTTCCTCTATAAGCAATAATATTATTTCAAAGCAACAACAAAAAATCCTCTCCCAAGTGTGTCAATTACAGTTTTTTTTACACCGCATATTTACAGCATCTTCAAGTGTGTGCAGACTTAAAAGGAAGAAGTTGCAGAAATGAAGCATGAGTGGATGTATTTGTGAAGAAATAAGCGCGTGGAGGAGGGAATAAAAGTCTTCTTCCGCAACATAAGTTATTTGTAAAAAATATATACAATACAATCTGGCTGTATGTATTTTCTATTCCTCTCTCGCCTTTTAGGACATTGGGTACCCTGCTTTAACTGAGCTTTAGAAGCATCAGAGCCCGTTCACACCTGACATTTGAAACATCCGGATCAGTGTTGCTTCCGTTCATCAAAAATAATAACATGTAAAAAAAAAATGTGCATAAAATTCCCAACGTCCAAATAATATGTGACAGGAAATGAATGTTTCAAAATGGTCCCAAAATCTGCAGAATGACACAGGTTCATGGTTTGTTTTTTCAACGTAAAACTCCACAGGTCAGCAGTTTGTCCGCTGGAGTCTTCTTCTTGTTCATGTCAGGTGGAAATGGGCTCACAAAGAGTGGGAGTTCTCTCCGGACTGCAGCTTTAAGAAAGGTGGCGGCTATCACAAAGTGTCCGAGCTGTTGCTACAGGGGCTGACGAGGGCCAAGTTGCTGCCGGCTTTGTGCTTTTTCAAGAGTCTCGTGATTTTCTCGTCGTCTGAGTTGGGGTCCAGCGGTTTGTTGTACTCGTCGTCCTCCTCGTTGTCCGAACTCTCCTTCATTTTCTCCGTCTCCGAGTCGTGCTTCTTCTTGGCCGAGGCCATCTCTGCTGCGTGTCGCTTCCGCCACTTAGTTCTCCTGTTCTGGAACCAGACCTGGTGGAAGCAGAAGGCCATGCTCAGCAAATAATAACAACAACAACAATAATAATAATATTAAAACATGGCACTAGTGTCCTCTGCAGTGGACATTTGTTTTGCATAACAAATATTTTCAAATTTCCAAGTGACAAAAAATGTCCGCTGCAGAGGTTGCTAGTTTGAATCCTATGCAGGCCTTACCTTGACTTGGCTCTCTGTCATTCCTAAGGAGTAGGCCAACCTGGCTCTCTCTGGACCCGCCAGGTATTTGGTCTGCTCAAAGGTTTTTTCCAGTGCAAAAATCTGCTGTCCAGAAAAAGTAGGCCTGGAATGTTTCTTTTTGCCATCTTTGTCCATCATTAAACTGGACTGAGCTGTAAAAAAAAAAAAGCAGAGAGAGGAAGATGAGAAGTTATGCATAAAAATAATGCTAAATATGACAGTTAAATTAAAATGAAAAACAAACTCAAATATAACTCAAATGTGCAAAGTTCCAACGTAAAACGCAAGCATTAAACCATAAAAATAATGCCAAATATGACAATTAAATTATAATGAAAAACAAACTCAAATATAACTAAAATGTGCAAAGTTCCAACGTAAAATGCAAGCATTAAACCATAAAAATAATGCCAAATATGACAATTAAATTATAATGAAAAACAAACTCAAATATAAATAAAATGTGCAAAGTTCCAACATAAGATGCAAGCATTAAACCATAACAATAATTTAAAATAATAATAAACATTCCCCTTAATTATTATTTCATCACACTGCAAATGTTTGCATTTTAGTTGCATTTATTTTAAGGTGTAATTTAATAATAATGATGAGAAATAATAAATTAAATGAACAATTTTATTTGGTGTAAATATGGCCAAACATAATATTTTGAAATTTGTTAGAAACAGACAATATGCTAAAAAGTATAAATGTCAGTATTTTGTTATCCACATTTCAACTATTTGTTATGTATGGATGTTTGTTACATTTTGCATAGAGCAGAATAAAAATGCAGATAAAAGACTTACACGGACACGGCACCCGTGGGTCCCTCCAGGGGGAGCCCTGCATCACGCCCGGCCAAAAGATGGGCGCCCTCCCGGGCAGCTCGGCCAGCGGCTTGGGGTACCTGGACACCGCCGGGCTGAAGTACATCCCGGCCGCGGCCGCCGCG